>NW_027150005.1:0-159148 GCF_031143425.1 Pleurodeles waltl
GGGCGCTAGGCCTACCCACACAAGTGAGGCACCATTTTTATCGGAAGACTTGGGGGAACGCTGGGTGGAAGGAAATTTGTGGCTCCTCTCAGATTCCAGAACTTTCTGTCACCGAAATGACAGGAAAAAGTGTTTTTATAGCCCAATTTTGAAGTTTGCAAAGGATTCTGGGTAACAGAAACCTGGTCAGAGCCCCACAAGTCACCCCATCTTGGATTCCCCTAGGTGTCTAGTTTTCAAAAATGTGCAGGTTTGCTAGGTTTCCCCAGGTGCCGTCTGAGTTGGAGGCCAAAATCCACAGATAGGTACTTAGTAAAAAACAGCTGTGTTTTCTTTCTGAAAATGTGATGTGTCCACGTCGTGTTTTGGGGCATATCCTGTCGCGGACGCTAGGCCTACCCACACAAGTGAGGTACCATTTTTATCGGGAGACTTGGGGGAGCGCTGGGTGGAAGGATATTTGTGGCTCCTCTCAGATTCCAGAACTTTCTGTCACCGAAATGACAGGAAAAAGTGTTTTTTTTGCCAAATTTTGAGGTTTGAAAAGGATTCTGGGTAACAGAACCTGGTCAGAGCCCCACAAGTCACCCCATCTTGGATTCCCCTAGGTGTCTAGTTTTCAAAAATGCGCAGGTTTGCTAGGTTTCCCCAGGTGCCGGCTGAGCTAGAGGCCAAAATCCACAGCTAGGCACTTAGTAAAAAACAGCTGTGTTTTTCTTTCTGAAAATGTGATGTGTCCACGTCGTGTTTTGGGGCATATCCTGTCGCGGGGCGCTAGGCCTACCCACACAAGTGAGGTACAATTTTTATCGGGAGACTTGGGGGAACGCTGGGTGGAAGGAAATTTGTGGCTCCTCTCAAATTCCAGAACTTTCTGTCACCGAAATGAGAGGAAAAAAGTGTTTTTTTTTGCCAAATTTTGAGGTTTGAAAAGGATTCTGGGTAACAGAACCTGGTCAGAGCCCCACAAGTCACCCCATCTTGGATTCCCCTAGGTGTCTAGTTTTCAAAAATGCACAGGTTTGCTAGGTTCCCCCAGGTGCCGGCTGAGCTAGAGGCCAAAATCCACAGCTAGGCACTTAGTAAAAAACAGCTCTGTTTTCTTTCTGAAAATGTGATGTGTCCACGTTGTGTTTTGGAGCATATCCTGTCGCGGGCGCTAGGCCTACCCACACAAGTGAGGCACCATTTTTATCGGAAGACTTGGGGGAACGCTGGGTGGAAGGAAATTTGTGGCTCCTCTCAGATTCCAGAACTTTCTGTCACCGAAATGACAGGAAAAAGTGTTTTTATAGCCCAATTTTGAAGTTTGCAAAGGATTCTGGGTAACAGAACCTGGTCAGAGCCCCACAAGTCACCCCATCTTGGATTCCCCTAGGTGTCTAGTTTTCAAAAATGTGCAGGTTTGCTAGGTTTCCCCAGGTGCCGGCTGAGTTGGAGGCCAAAATCCACAGATAGGTACTTAGTAAAAAACAGCTGTGTTTTCTTTCTGAAAATGTGATGTGTCCCACGTCGTGTTTTGGGGCATATCCTGTCGCGGACGCTAGGCCTACCCACACAAGTGAGGTGCCATTTTTATCGGGAGACTTGGGGGAGCGCTGGGTGGAAGGAAATTTGTGGCTCCTCTCAGATTCCAGAACTTTCTGTCACCGAAATGACAGGAAAAAGTGTTTTTGTTTGCCAAATTTTGAGGTTTGAAAAGGATTCTGGGTAACAGAACCTGGTCAGAGCCCCACAAGTCACCCCATCTTGGATTCCCCTAGGTGTCTAGTTTTCAAAAATGCGCAGGTTTGCTAGGTTTCCCCAGGTGCCGGCTGAGCTAGAGGCCAAAATCCACAGCTAGGCACTTAGTAAAAAACAGCTGTGTTTTCTTTCTGAAAATGTGATGTGTCCACGTCGTGTTTTGGGGCATATCCTGTCGCGGGCGCTAGGCCTACCCACACAAGTGAGGTACAATTTTTATCGGGAGACTTGGGGAACGCTGGGTGGAAGGAAATTTGTGGCTCCTCTCAGATTCCAGAACTTTCTGTCACCGAAATGACAGGAAAAAGTGTTTTTTTTTGCCAAATTTTGAGGTTTGAAAAGGATTCTGGGTAACAGAACCTGGTCAGAGCCCCACAAGTCACCCCATCTTGGATTCCCCTAGGTGTCTAGCTTTCAAAAATGCACAGGTTTGCTAGGTTTCCCCAGGTGCCGGCTGAGCTAGAGGCCAAAATCCACAGCTAGGCACTTAGTAAAAAACAGCTGTGTTTTCTTTCTGAAAATGTGATGTGTCCCACGTCGTGTTTTGGGGCATATCCTGTCGCGGGCGCTAGGCCTACCCACACAAGTGAGGTACCATTTTTATCGGGGAGACTTGGAGGAACGCTGGGTGGAAGGAAATTTGTGGCTCCTCTCATATTCCAGAACTTTCTGTCACCGAAATGAGAGGAAAAAGTGTTTTTTTTGCCAAATTTTGAGGTTTGAAAAGGATTCTGGGTAACAGAACCTGGTCAGAGCCCCACAAGTCACCCCATCTTGGATTCCCCCTAGGTGTCTAGTTTTCAAAAATGCGCAGGTTTGCTAGGTTTCCCCCAGGTGCCGGCTGAGCTAGAGGCCAAAATCCACAGCTAGGCACTTAGTAAAAAAACAGCTGTGTTTTCTTTCTGAAAATGTGATGTGTCCACGTCGTGTTTTGGGGCATATCCTGTAGCGGGCGCTAGGCCTACCCACACAAGTGAGGTACAATTTTTATCGGGAGACTTGGGGGAACGCTGGGTGGAAGGAAATTTGTGGCTCCTCTCAAATTCCAGAACTTTCTGTCACCGAAATGAGAGGAAAAAGTGTTTTTTTTGCCAAATTTTGAGGTTTGAAAAGGATTCTGGGTAACAGAACCTGGTCAGAGCCCCACAAGTCACCCCATCTTGGATTCCCCCTAGGTGTCCTAGTTTTCAAAAATGCGCAGGTTTGCTAGGTTTCCCCAGGTGCCCGGCTGAGCTAGAGGCCAAAATCCACAGCTAGGCACTTAGGAAAAAACAGCTCTGTTTTTCTTTCTGAAAATGTGATGTGTCCACGTCGTGTTTTGGGGCATATCCTGTCGCGGGCGCTAGGCCAACCCACACAAGTGAGGTACAATTTTTATCGGGAGACTTGGGGGAACGCTGGGTGGAAGCAAATTTGTGGCTCCTCTCAGATTCCAGAACTTTCTGTCACCGAAATGACAGGAAAAAGTGTTTTTTTGCCACATTTTGAGGTTTGCAAAGGATTCTGGGTAACAGAACCTGGTCAGAGCCCCACAAGTCACCCCATCTTGGATTCCCCTAGGTGTCTAGATTTCAAAAATGCACAGGTTTGCTAGGTTTCCCCAGGTGCCGGCTGAGCTAGAGGCCAAAATCCACAGCTAGGCACTTAGTAAAAAACAGCTCTGTTTTCTTTCTGAAAATGTGATGTGCCCACGTCGTGTTTTGAGGCATATCCTGTCGCGGGCGCTAGGCCTACCCACACAAGTGAGGTACCATTTTTATCAGGAGACTTGGGGGAACCCTGAGTGGAAGGACATTTGTGGCTCCTCTCAGATTCCAGAACTTTCTGTGAACCGAAATGACAGGAAAAAGTGTTTTTTTAGCCAAACTTTGAGGTTTGCAAAGGATTCTGGGTAACAGAACCTGGTCAGAGCCTCACAAGTCACCCCATCTTGGATTCCCCTAGGTGTCTAGTTTTAAAAAATGCGCAGGTTTGCTAGGTTCCCCCAGGTGCCGGCTGAGCTAGAGGCCAAAATCCACAGCTAGGCACTTAGTAAAAAACAGCTCTGTTTTCTTTCTGAAAATGTGATGTGTCCACGTTGTGTTTTGGAGCATATCCTGTCGCGGGCGCTAGGCCTACCCACACAAGTGAGGCACCATTTTTATCGGAAGACTTGGGGGAACGCTGGGTGGAAGGAAATTTGTGGCTCCTCTCAGATTCCAGAACTTTCTGTCACCGAAATGACAGGAAAAAGTGTTTTTATAGCCCAATTTTGAAGTTTGCAAAGGATTCTGGGTAACAGAACCTGGTCAGAGCCCCACAAGTCACCCCATCTTGGATTCCCCTAGGTGTCTAGTTTTCAAAAATGTGCAGGTTTGCTAGGTTTCCCCAGGTGCCGGCTGAGTTGGAGGCCAAAATCCACAGCTAGGTACTTAGTAAAAAAACAGCTGTGTTTTCTTTCTGAAAATGTGATGTGTCCACGTCGTGTTTTGGGAAATATCCTGTCGCGAACGCTAGGCCTACCCACACAAGTGAGGTACCATTTTTATCGGGAGATTTATCGGGAGACTTGGGGGAGCGCTGGGTGGAAGGAAATTTGTGGCTCCTCTCAGATTCCAGAACTTTCTGTCACCGAAATGACAGGAAAAAGTGTTTTTTTTGCCAAATTTTGAGGTTTGAAAAGGATTCTGGTAACAGAACCTGGTCAGAGCCCCACAAGTCACCCCATCTTGGATTCCCCTAGGTGTCTAGTTTTCAAAAATGCGCAGGTTTGCTAGGTTTCCCCAGGTGCCGGCTGAGCTAGAGGCCAAAATCCACAGCTAGGCACTTAGTAAAAAACAGCTGTGTTTTCTTTCTGAAAATGTGATGTGTCCACGTCGTGTTTTGGGGCATATCCTATCGCGGGCGCTAGGCCTACCCACACAAGTGAGGTACAATTTTTATTGGGAGACTTGGGGGAACGCTGGTTGGAAGGACATTTGTGGCTCCTCTCAGATTCCAGAACTTTCTGTCACCGAAATGACAGGAAAAAGTGTTTTTTTTGCCAAATTTTGAGGTTTGAAAAGGATTCTGGGTAACAGAACCTGGTCAGAGCCCCACAAGTCACCTCATCTTGGATTCCCCTAGGTGTCTAGCTTTAAAAAATGCACAGGTTTGCTAGGTTTCCCCAGCTGCCGGCTGAGCTAGAGGCCAAAATCCACAGCTAGGCACTTACTAAAAAACAGCTGTGTTTTCTTTCTGAAAATGTGATGTGTCCACGTCGTGTTTTGGGGCATATCCTGTCGCGGGCGCTAGGCCTACCCACACAAGTGAGGTACCATTTTTATCGGGAGACTTGGGGGAACGCTGGGTGGAAGGAAATTTGTGGCTCCTCTCAGATTCCAGAACTTTCTGTCACCGAAATGAGAGGAAAAAGTGTTTTTTTTGCCAAATTTTGAGGTTTGAAAAGGATTCTGGGTAACAGAACCTGGTCAGAGCCCCACAAGTCACCCCATCTTGGATTCCCCTAGGTGTCTAGTTTTCAAAAATGCGCAGGTTTGCTAGGTTTCCCCAGGTGCCGGCTGAGCTAGAGGCCAAAATCCACAGCTAGGCACTTAGTAAAAAACAGCTGTGTTTTCTTTCTGAAAATGTGATGTGTCCACGTCGTGTTTTGGGGCATATCCTGTCGCGGGCGCTAGGCCTACCCACACAAGTGAGGTACAATTTTTATCGGGAGACTTGGGGGAACGCTGGGTGGAAGGAAATTTGTGGCTCCTCTCAAATTCCAGAACTTTCTGTCACCGAAATGAGAGGAAAAAGTGTTGTTTTTGCCAAATTTTGAGGTTTGAAAAGGATTCTGGGTAACAGAACCTGGTCAGAGCCCCACAAGTCACCCCATCTTGGATTCCCCTAGGTGTCTAGTTTTCAAAAATGCACAGGTTTGCTAGGTTCCCCCAGGTGCCGGCTGAGCTAGAGGCCAAAATCCACAGCTAGGCACTTAGTAAAAAACAGCTCTGTTTTCTTTCTGAAAATGTGATGTGTCCACGTTGTGTTTTGGAGCATATCCTGTCGCGGGCGCTAGGCCTACCCACACAAGTGAGGCACCATTTTTATCGGAAGACTTGGGGGAACGCTGGGTGGAAGGAAATTTGTGGCTCCTCTCAGATTCCAGAACTTTCTGTCACCGAAATGACAGGAAAAAGTGTTTTTATAGCCCAATTTTGAAGTTTGCAAAGGATTCTGGGTAACAGAACCTGGTCAGAGCCCCACAAGTCACCCCATCTTGGATTCCCCTAGGTGTCTAGTTTCAAAAATGTGCAGGTTTGCTAGGTTTCCCCAGGTGCCGGCTGAGTTGGAGGCCAAAATCCACAGATAGGTACTTAGTAAAAAACAGCTGTGTTTTCTTTCTGAAAATGTGATGTGTCCACGTCGTGTTTTGGGCATATCCTGTCGCGGACGCTAGGCCTACCCACACAAGTGAGGTGCCATTTTTATCGGGAGACTTGGGGGAGCGCTGGGTGGAAGGAAATTTGTGGCTCCTCTCAGATTCCAGAACTTTCTGTCACCGAAATGACAGGAAAAAGTGTTTTTTTTGCCAAATTTTGAGGTTTGAAAAGGATTCTGGGTAACAGAACCTGGTCAGAGCCCCACAAGTCACCCCATCTTGGATTCCCCTAGGTGTCTAGTTTTCAAAAATGCGCAGGTTTGCTAGGTTTCCCGAGGTGCCGGCTGAGCTAGAGGCCAAAATCCACAGCTAGGCACTTAGTAAAAAACAGCTGTGTTTTCTTTCTGAAAATGTGATTTGTCCACGTCGTGTTTTGGGGCATATCCTGTCGCGGGCGCTAGGCCTACCCACACAAGTGAGGTACAATTTTTATCGGGAGACTTGGGGGAACGCTGGGTGGAAGGAAATTTGTGGCTCCTCTCAGATTCCAGAACTTTCTGTCACCGAAATGACAGGAAAAAGTGTTTTTTTTGCCAAATTTTGAGGTTTGAAAAGGATTCTGGGTAACAGAACCTGGTCAGAGCCCCACAAGTCACCCCATCTTGGATTCCCCTAGGTGTCTAGCTTTCAAAAATGCACAGGTTTGCTAGGTTTCCCCAGGTGCCGGCTGAGCTAGAGGCCAAAATCCACAGCTAGGCACTTAGTAAAAAACAGCTGTGTTTTCTTTCTGAAAATGTGATGTGTCCACGTCGTGTTTTGGGGCATATCCTGTCGCGGGCGCTAGGCCTACCCACACAAGTGAGGTACCATTTTTATCAGGAGACTTGGGGGAACCCTGAGTGGAAGGACATTTGTGGCTCCTCTCAGATTCCAGAACTTTCTGTGAACCGAAATGACAGGAAAAAGTGTTTTTTTAGCCAAACTTTGAGGTTTGCAAAGGATTCTGGGTAACAGAACCTGGTCAGAGCCTCACAAGTCACCCCATCTTGGATTCCCCTAGGTGTCTAGTTTTAAAAAATGCGCAGGTTTGCTAGGTTCCCCCAGGTGCCGGCTGAGCTAGAGGCCAAAATCCACAGCTAGGCACTTAGTAAAAAACAGCTCTGTTTTCTTTCTGAAAATGTGATGTGTCCACGTTGTGTTTTGGAGCATATCCTGTCGCGGGCGCTAGGCCTACCCACAAAAGTGAGGCACCATTTTTTATCGGAAGACTTGGGGGAACGCTGGGTGGAAGGAAATTTGTGGCTCCTCTCAGATTCCAGAACTTTCTGTTACCGAAATGACAGGAAAAAGTGTTTTTATAGCCCAATTTTGAAGTTTGCAAAGGATTCTGGGTAACAGAACCTGGTCAGAGCCCCACAAGTCACCCCATCTTGGATTCCCCTAGGTGTCTAGTTTTCAAAAATGTGCAGGTTTGCTAGGTTTCCCCAGGTGCCGGCTGAGTTGGAGGCCAAAATCCACAGCTAGGTACTTAGTAAAAAACAGCTGTGTTTTCTTTCTGAAAATGTGATGTGTCCACGTCGTGTTTTGGGGAAATATCCTGTCGCGAACGCTAGGCCTACCCACACAAGTGAGGTACCATTTTTATCGGGAGACTTGGGGGAGCGCTGGGTGGAAGGAAATTTGTGGCTCCTCTCAGATTCCAGAACTTTCAGTCACCGAAATGACAGGAAAAAGTGTTTTTTTTGCCAAATTTTGAGGTTTGAAAAGGATTCTGGTAACAGAACCTGGTCAGAGCCCCACAAGTCACCCCATCTTGGATTCCCCTAGGTGTCTAGTTTTCAAAAATGCGCAGGTTTGCTAGGTTTCCCCAGGTGCCGGCTGAGCTAGAGGCCAAAATCCACAGCTAGGCACTTAGTAAAAAACAGCTGTGTTTTCTTTCTGAAAATGTGATGTGTCCACGTCGTGTTTTGGGGCATATCCTGTCGCGGGCGCTAGGCCTACCCACACAAGTGAGGTACAATTTTTATTGGGAGACTTGGGGGAACGCTGGGTGGAAGGACATTTGTGGCTCCTCTCAGATTCCAGAACTTTCTGTCACCGAAATGACAGGAAAAAGTGTTTTTTTTGCCAAATTTTGAGGTTTGAAAAGGATTCTGGGTAACAGAACCTGGTCAGAGCCCCACAAGTCACCTCATCTTGGATTCCCCTAGGTGTCTAGCTTTAAAAAATGCACAGGTTTGCTAGGTTTCCCCAGGTGCCGGCTGAGCTAGAGGCCAAAATCCACAGCTAGGCACTTAGTAAAAAACAGCTGTGTTTTCTTTCTGAAAATGTGATGTGTCCACGTCGTGTTTTGGGGCATATCCTGTCGCGGGCGCTAGGCCTACCCACACAAGTGAGGTACCATTTTTATCGAGAGACTTGGGGGAACGCTGGGTGGAAGGAAATTTGTGGCTCCTCTCAGATTCCAGAACTTTCTGTCACCGAAATGAGAGGAAAAAGTGTTTTTTTTGCCAAATTTTGAGGTTTGAAAAGGATTCTGGGTAACAGAACCTGGTCAGAGCCCCACAAGTCACCCCATCTTGGATTCCCCTAGGTGTCTAGTTTTCAAAAATGCGCAGGTTTGCTAGGTTTCCCCAGGTGCCGGCTGAGCTAGAGGCCAAAATCCACAGCTAGGCACTTAGTAAAAAACAGCTGTGTTTTCTTTCTGAAAATGTGATGTGTCCACGTCGTGTTTTGGGGCATATCCTGTCGCGGGGCGCTAGGCCTACCCACACAAGTGAGGTACAATTTTTATCGGGAGACTTGGGGGAACGCTGGGTGGAAGGAAATTTGTGGCTCCTCTCAAATCCAGAACTTTCTGTCACCGAAATGAGAGGAAAAAGTGTTTTTTTTTGCCAAATTTTGAGGTTTGAAAAGGATTCTGGGTAACAGAACCTGGTCAGAGCCCCACAAGTCACCCCATCTTGGATTCCCCTAGGTGTCTAGCTTTCAAAAATGCACAGGTTTGCTAGGTTTCCCCAGGTGCCGGCTGAGCTAGAGGCCAAAATCCACAGCTAGGCACTTAGTAAAAAACAGCTGTGTTTTCTTTCTGAAAATGTGATGTGTCCACGTCGTGTTTTGGGGCATATCCTGTCGCGGGCGCTAGGCCTACCCACACAAGTGAGGTACCATTTTTATCGGGAGACTTGGGGGAACGCTGGGTGGAAGGAAATTTGTGGCTCCTCTCAGATTCCAGAACTTTCTGTCACCGAAATGACAGGAAAAAGTGTTTTTTTTGTCAAATTTTGAGGTTTGAAAAGGATTCTGGGTAACAGAACCTGGTCAGAGCCCCACAAGTCACCCCATCTTGGATTCCCCTAGGTGTCTAGTTTTCAAAAATGTGCAGGTTTGCTAGGTTTCCCCAGGTGCCGGCTGAGTTGGAGGCCAAAATCCACAGATAGGTACTTAGTAAAAAACAGCTGTGTTTTCTTTCTGAAAATGTGATGTGTCCACGTCGTGTTTTGGGGCATATCCTGTCGCGGACGCTAGGCCTACCCACACAAGTGAGGTGCCATTTTTATCGGGAGACTTGGGGGAACGCTGGGTGGAAGGAAATTTGTGGCTCCTCTCAGATTCCAGAACTTTCTGTCACCAAAATGACAGGAAAAAGTGTTTTTTTTGCCAAATTTTGAGGTTTGAAAAGGATTCTGGGTAACAGAACCTGGTCAGAGCCCCACAAGTCACCCCATCTTGGATTCCCCTAGGTGTCTAGTTTTCAAAAATGCACAGGTTTGCTAGGTTCCCCCAGGTGCCGGCTGAGCTAGAGGCCAAAATCCACAGCTAGGCACTTAGTAAAAAACAGCTCTGTTTTCTTTCTGAAAATGTGATGTGTCCACGTTGTGTTTTGGAGCATATCCTGTCGCGGGCGCTAGGTCTACCCACACAAGTGAGGTACCATTTTTATCGGAAGACTTGGGGGAACGCTGGGTGGAAGGAAATTTGTGGCTCCTCTCAGATTCCAGAACTTTCTGTCACCGAAATGACAGGAAAAAGTGTTTTTATAGCCCAATTTTGAAGTTTGAAAAGGATTCTGGGTAACAGAACCTGGTCAGAGCCCCACAAGTCACCCCATCTTGGATTCCCCTAGGTGTCTAGTTTTCAAAAATGTGCAGGTTTGCTAGGTTTCCCCAGGTGCCGGCTGAGTTGGAGGCCAAAATCCACAGATAGGTACTTAGTAAAAAACAGCTGTGTTTTCTTTCTGAAAATGTGATGTGTCCACGTCGTGTTTTGGGGCATATCCTGTCGCGGACGCTAGGCCTACCCACACAAGTGAGGTGCCATTTTTATCGGGAGACTTGGGGGAGCGCTGGGTGGAAGGAAATTTGTGGCTCCTCTCAGATTCCAGAACTTTCTGTCACCGAAATGACAGGAAAAAGTGTTTTTTTTGCCAAATTTTGAGGTTTGAAAAGGATTCTGGGTAACAGAACCTGGTCAGAGCCCCACAAGTCACCCCATCTTGGATTCCCCTAGGTGTCTAGTTTTCAAAAATGCGCAGGTTTGCTAGGTTTCCCCAGGTGCCGGCTGAGCTAGAGGCCAAAATCCACAGCTAGGCACTTAGTAAAAAACAGCTGTGTTTTCTTTCTGAAAATGTGATGTGTCCACGTCGTGTTTTGGGGCATATCCTGTCGCGGGCGCTAGGCCTACCCACACAAGTGAGGTACAATTTTTATCGGGAGACTTGGGGGAACGCTGGGTGGAAGGAAATTTGTGGCTCCTCTCAGATTCCAGAACTTTCTGTCACCGAAATGACAGGAAAAAGTGTTTTTTTTGCCAAATTTTGAGGTTTGAAAAGGATTCTGGGTAACAGAACCTGGTCAGAGCCCCACAAGTCACCCCATCTTGGATTCCCCTAGGTGTCTAGCTTTCAAAAATGCACAGGTTTGCTAGGTTTCCCCAGGTGCCGGCTGAGCTAGAGGCCAAAATCCACAGCTAGGCACTTAGTAAAAAACAGCTGTGTTTTCTTTCTGAAAATGTGATGTGTCCATGTCGTGTTTTGGGGCATATCCTGTCGCGGGCGCTAGGCCTACCCACACAAGTGAGGTACCATTTTTATCGGGAGACTTGGGGGAACGCTGGGTGGAAGGAAATTTGTGGCTCCTCTCAGATTCCAGAACTTTCTGTCACCGAAATGAGAGGAAAAAGTGTTTTTTTGCCAAATTTTGAGGTTTGAAAAGGATTCTGGGTAACAGAACCTGGTCAGAGCCCCACAAGTCACCCCATCTTGGATTCCCCTAGGTGTCTAGTTTTCAAAAATGCGCAGGTTTGCTAGGTTTCCCTAGGTGCCGGCTGAGCTAGAGGCCAAAATCCACAGCTAGGCACTTAGTAAAAAACAGCTGTGTTTTCTTTCTGAAAATGTGATGTGTCCACGTCGTGTTTTGGGGCATATCCTGTAGCGGGCGCTAGGCCTACCCACAGAAGTGAGGTACAATTTTTATCGGGAGACTTGGGGGAACGCTGGGTGGAAGGAAATTTGTGGCTCCTCTCAAATTCCAGAACTTTCTGTCACCGAAATGAGAGGAAAAAGTGTTTTTTTTGCCAAATTTTGAGGTTTGAAAAGGATTCTGGGTAACAGAACCTGGTCAGAGCCCCACAAGTCACCCCATCTTGGATTCCCCTAGGTGTCTAGTTTTCAAAAATGCGCAGGTTTGCTAGGTTCCCCCAGGTGCCGGCTGAGCTAGAGGCCAAAATCCACAGCTAGGCACTTAGTAAAAAACAGCTCTGTTTTCTTTCTGAAAATGTGATGTGTCCACGTTGTGTTTTGGAGCATATCCTGTCGCGGGCGCTAGGCCTACCCACACAAGTGAGGCACCATTTTTATCGGAAGACTTGGGGGAACGCTGGGTGGAAGGAAATTTGTGGCTCCTCTCAGATTCCAGAACTTTCTGTCACCGAAATGACAGGAAAAAGTGTTTTTCTAGCCCAATTTTGAAGTTTGCAAAGGATTCTGGGTAACAGAACCTGGTCAGAGCCCCACAAGTCACCCCATCTTGGATTCCCCTAGGTGTCTAGTTTTCAAAAATGTGCAGGTTTGCTAGGTTTCCCCAGGTGCCGTCTGAGTTGGAGGCCAAAATCCACAGATAGGTACTTAGTAAAAAACAGCTGTGTTTTCTTTCTGAAAATGTGATGTGTCCACGTCGTGTTTTGGGGCATATCCTGTCGCGGACGCTAGGCCTACCCACACAAGTGAGGTACCATTTTTATCGGGAGACTTGGGGGAGCGCTGGGTGGAAGGAAATTTGTGGCTCCTCTCAGATTCCAGAACTTTCTGTCACCGAAATGACAGGAAAAAGTGTTTTTTTTGCCAAATTTTGAGGTTTGAAAAGGATTCTGGGTAACAGAACCTGGTCAGAGCCCCACAAGTCACCCCATCTTGGATTCCCCTAGGTGTCTAGTTTTCAAAAATGCGCAGGTTTGCTAGTTTTCCCCAGGTGCCGGCTGAGCTAGAGGCCAAAATCCACAGCTAGGCACTTAGTAAAAAACAGCTGTGTTTTCTTTCTGAAAATGTGATGTGTCCACGTCGTGTTTTGGGGCATATCCTGTCGCGGGCGCTAGGCCTACCCACACAAGTGAGGTACAATTTTTATCGGGAGACTTGGGGGAACGCTGGGTGGAAGGAAATTTGTGGCTCCTCTCAAATTCCAGAACTTTCTGTCACCGAAATGAGAGGAAAAAGTGTTTTTTTTTGCCAAATTTTGAGGTTTGAAAAGGATTCTGGGTAACAGAACCTGGTCAGAGCCCCACAAGTCACCCCATCTTGGATTCCCCTAGGTGTCTAGTTTTCAAAAATGCACAGGTTTGCTAGGTTCCCCCAGGTGCCGGCTGAGCTAGAGGCCAAAATCCACAGCTAGGCACTTAGTAAAAAACAGCTCTGTTTTCTTTCTGAAAATGTGATGTGTCCACGTTGTGTTTTGGAGCATATCCTGTCGCGGGCGCTAGGCCTACCCACACAAGTGAGGCACCATTTTTATCGGAAGACTTGGGGGAACGCTGGGTGGAAGGAAATTTGTGGCTCCTCTCAGATTCCAGAACTTTCTGTCACCGAAATGACAGGAAAAAGTGTTTTTATAGCCCAATTTTGAAGTTTGCAAAGGATTCTGGGTAACAGAACCTGGTCAGAGCCCCACAAGTCACCCCATCTTGGATTCCCCTAGGTGTCTAGTTTTCAAAAATGTGCAGGTTTGCTAGGTTTCCCCAGGTGCCGGCTGAGTTGGAGGCCAAAATCCACAGATAGGTACTTAGTAAAAAACAGCTGTGTTTTCTTTCTGAAAATGTGATGTGTCCACGTCGTGTTTTGGGGCATATCCTGTCGCGGACGCTAGGCCTACCCACACAAGTGAGGTGGCATTTTTATCGGGAGACTTGGGGGAGCGCTGGGTGGAAGGAAATTTGTGGCTCCTCTCAGATTCCAGAACTTTCTGTCACCGAAATGACAGGAAAAAGTGGTTTTTTTGCCAAATTTTGAGGTTTGAAAAGGATTCTGGGTAACAGAACCTGGTCAGAGCCCCACAAGTCACCCCATCTTGGATTCACCTAGGTGTCTAGTTTTCAAAAATGCGCAGGTTTGCTAGGTTTCCCCAGGTGCCGGCTGAGCTAGAGGCCAAAATCCACAGCTAGGCACTTAGTAAAAAACAGCTGTGTTTTCTTTCTGAAAATGTGATGTGTCCACGTCGTGTTTTGGGGCATATCCTGTCGCGGGCGCTAGGCCTACCCACACAAGTGAGGTACAATTTTTATCGGGAGACTTGGGGGAACGCTGGGTGGAAGGAAATTTGTGGCTCCTCTCAGATTCCAGAACTTTCTGTCACCGAAATGACAGGAAAAAGTGTTTTTTTTGCCAAATTTTGAGGTTTGAAAAGGATTCTGGGTAACAGAACCTGGTCAGAGCCCCACAAGTCACCCCATCTTGGATTCCCCTAGGTGTCTAGCTTTCAAAAATGCACAGGTTTGCTAGGTTTCCCCAGGTGCCGGCTGAGCTAGAGGCCAAAATCCACAGCTAGGCACTTAGTAAAAAACAGCTGTGTTTTCTTTCTGAAAATGTGATGTGTCCACGTCGTGTTTTGGGGCATATCCTGTCGCGGGCGCTAGGCCTACCCACACAAGTGAGGTACCATTTTTATCGGGAGACTTGGGGGAACGCTGGGTGGAAGGAAATTTGTGGCTCCTCTCAGATTCCAGAACTTTCTGTCACCGAAATGAGAGGAAAAAGTGTTTTTTTGCCAAATTTTGAGGTTTGAAAAGGATTCTGGGTAACAGAACCTGGTCAGAGCCCCACAAGTCACCCCATCTTGGATTCCCCTAGGTGTCTAGTTTTCAAAAATGCACAGGTTTGCTAGGTTTCCCCAGGTGCCGGCTGAGCTAGAGGCCAAAATCCACAGCTAGGCACTTAGTAAAAAACAGCTGTGTTTTCTTTCTGAAAATGTGATGTGTCCACGTCGTGTTTTGGGGCATATCCTGTAGCGGGCGCTAGGCCTACCCACACAAGTGAGGTACAATTTTTATCGGGAGACTTGGGGGAACGCTGGGTGGAAGGAAATTTGTGGCTCCTCTCAAATTCCAGAACTTTCTGTCACCGAAATGAGAGGAAAAAGTGTTTTTTTTGCCAAATTTTGAGGTTTGAAAAGGATTCTGGGTAACAGAACCTGGTCGGAGCCCCACAAGTCACCCCATCTTGGATTCCCCTAGGTGTCTAGTTTTCAAAAATGCGCAGGTTTGCTAGGTTCCCCCAGGTGCCGGCTGAGCTAGAGGCCAAAATCCACAGCTAGGCACTTAGTAAAAAACAGCTCTGTTTTCTTTCTGAAAATGTGATGTGTCCACGTTGTGTTTTGGAGCATATCCTGTCGCGGGCGCTAGGCCTACCCACACAAGTGAGGCACCATTTTTATCGGAAGACTTGGGGGAACGCTGGGTGGAAGGAAATTTGTGGCTCCTCTCAGATTCCAGAACTTTCTGTCACCGAAATGACAGGAAAAAGTGTTTTTCTAGCCCAATTTTGAAGTTTGCAAAGGATTCTGGGTAACAGAACCTGGTCAGAGCCCCACAAGTCACCCCATCTTGGATTCCCCTAGGTGTCTAATTTTCAAAAATGTGCAGGTTTGCTAGGTTTCCCCAGGTGCCGGCTGAGTTGGAGGCCAAAATCCACAGATAGGTACTTAGTAAAAAACAGCTGTGTTTTCTTTCTGAAAATGTGATGTGTCCACGTCGTGTTTTGGGGCATATCCTGTCGCGGACGCTAGGCCTACCCACACAAGTGAGGTACCATTTTTATCGGGAGACTTGGGGGAGCGCTGGGTGGAAGGAAATTTGTGGCTCCTCTCAGATTCCAGAACTTTCTGTCACCGAAATGACAGGAAAAAGTGTTTTTTTTGCCAAATTTTGAGGTTTGAAAAGGATTCTGGGTAACAGAACCTGGTCAGAGCCCCACAAGTCACCCCATCTTGGATTCCCCTAGGTGTCTAGTTTTCAAAAATGCGCAGGTTTGCTAGGTTTCCCCAGGTGCCGGCTGAGCTAGAGGCCAAAATCCACAGCTAGGCACTTAGTAAAAAACAGCTGTGTTTTCTTTCTGAAAATGTGATGTGTCCACGTCGTGTTTTGGGGCATATCCTGTCGCGGGCGCTAGGCCTACCCACACAAGTGAGGTACAATTTTTATCGGGAGACTTGGGGGAACGCTGGGTGGAAAGAAATTTGTGGCTCCTCTCAGATTCCAGAACTTTCTGTCACCGAAATGACAGGAAAAAGTGTTTTTTTTGCCAAATTTTGAGGTTTGAAAAGGATTCTGGGTAACAGAACCTGGTCAGAGCCCCACAAGTCACCCCATCTTGGATTCCCCTAGGTGTCTAGCTTTCAAAAATGCACAGGTTTGCTAGGTTTCCCCAGGTGCCGGCTGAGCTAGAGGCCAAAATCCACAGCTAGGCACTTAGTAAAAAACAGCTGTGTTTTCTTTCTGAAAATGTGATGTGTCCACGTCGTGTTTTGGGGCATATCCTGTCGCGGGCGCTAGGCCTACCCACACAAGTGAGGTACCATTTTTATCGGGAGACTTGGGGGAACGCTGGGTGGAAGGAAATTTGTGGCTCCTCTCAAATTCCAGAACTTTCTGTCACCGAAATGAGAGGAAAAAGTGTTTTTTTTGCCAAATTTTGAGGTTTGAAAAGGATTCTGGGTAACAGAACCTGGTCAGAGCCCCACAAGTCACCCCATCTTGGATTCCCCTAGGTGTCTAGTTTTCAAAAATGCGCAGGTTTGCTAGGTTCCCCCAGGTGCCGGCTGAGCTAGAGGCCAAAATCCACAGCTAGGCACTTAGTAAAAAACAGCTCTGTTTTCTTTCTGAAAATGTGATGTGTCCACGTTGTGTTTTGGAGCATATCCTGTCGCGGGCGCTAGGCCTACCCACACAAGTGAGGCACCATTTTTATCGGAAGACTTGGGGGAACGCTGGGTGGAAGGAAATTTGTGGCTCCTCTCAGATTCCAGAACTTTCTGTCACCGAAATGACAGGAAAAAGTGTTTTTCTAGCCCAATTTTGAAGTTTGCAAAGGATTCTGGGTAACAGAACCTGGTCAGAGCCCCACAAGTCACCCCATCTTGGATTCCCCTAGGTGTCTAGTTTTCAAAAATGTGCAGGTTTGCTAGGTTTCCCCAGGTGCCGGCTGAGTTGGAGGCCAAAATCCACAGATAGGTACTTAATAAAAAACAGCTGTGTTTTCTTTCTGAAAATGTGATGTGTCCACGTCGTGTTTTGGGGCATATCCTGTCGCGGACGCTAGGCCTACCCACACAAGTGAGGTACCATTTTTATCGGGAGACTTGGGGGAGCGCTGGGTGGAAGGAAATTTGTGGCTCCTCTCAGATTCCAGAACTTTCTGTCACCGAAATGACAGGAAAAAGTGTTTTTTTTGCCAAATTTTGAGGTTTGAAAAGGATTCTGGGTAACAGAACCTGGTCAGAGCCCCACAAGTCACCCCATCTTGGATTCCCCTAGGTGTCTAGTTTTCAAAAATGCGCAGGTTTGCTAGGTTTCCCCAGGTGCCGGCTGAGCTAGAGGCCAAAATCCACAGCTAGGCACTTAGTAAAAAACAGCTGTGTTTTCTTTCTGAAAATGTGATGTGTCCACGTCGTGTTTTGGGGCATATCCTGTCGCGGGCGCTAGGCCTACCCACACAAGTGAGGTACAATTTTTATCGGGAGACTTGGGGGAACGCTGGGTGGAAGGAAATTTGTGGCTCCTCTCAGATTCCAGAACTTTCTGTCACCGAAATGACAGGAAAAAGTGTTTTTTTTTGCCAAATTTTGAGGTTTGAAAAGGATTCTGGGTAACAGAACCTGGTCAGAGCCCCACAAGTCACCCCATCTTGGATTCCCCTAGGTGTCTAGCTTTCAAAAATGCACAGGTTTGCTAGGTTTCCCCAGGTGCCGGCTGAGCTAGAGGCCAAAATCCACAGCTAGGCACTTAGTAAAAAACAGCTGTGTTTTCTTTCTGAAAATGTGATGTGTCCACGTCGTGTTTTGGGGCATATCCTGTCGCGGGCGCTAGGCCTACCCACACAAGTGAGGTACCATTTTTATCGGGAGACTTGGGGGAACGCTGGGTGGAAGGAAATTTGTGGCTCCTCTCAGATTCCAGAACTTTCTGTCACCGAAATGACAGGAAAAAGTGTTTTTTTGCCAAATTTTGAGGTTTGAAAAGGATTCTGGTTAACAGAACCTGGTCAGAGCCCCACAAGTCACCCCATCTTGGATTCCCCTAGGTGTCTAGTTTTCAAAAATGCGCAGGTTTGCTAGGTTTCCCCAGGTGCCGGCTGAGCTAGAGGCCAAAATCCACAGCTAGGCACTTAGTAAAAAACAGCTGTGTTTTCTTTCTGAAAATGTGATGTGTCCACGTCGTGTTTTGGGGCATATCCTGTAGAGGGCGCTAGGCCTACCCACACAAGTGAGGTACAATTTTTATCGGGAGACTTGGGGGAACGCTGGGTGGAAGGAAATTTGTGGCTCCTCTCAAATTCCAGAACTTTCTGTCACCGAAATGAGAGGAGAAAGTGTTTTTTGGGCCAAATTTTGAGGTTTGAAAAGGATTCTGGGTAACAGAACCTGGTCAGAGCCCCACAAGTCACCCCATCTTGGATTCCCCTAGGTGTCTAGTTTTCAAAAATGCGCAGGTTTGCTAGGTTTCCCCAGCTGCCGGCTGAGCTAGAGGCCAAAATCCACAGCTAGGCACTTAGTAAAAAACAGCTCTGTTTTCTTTCTGAAAATGTGATGTGTCCACGTTGTGTTTTGAAGCATATCCTGTCACGGGCGCTAGGCCTACCCACACAAGTGAGGCACCATTTTTATCGGAAGACTTGGGGGAACGCTGGGTGGAAGGAAATCTGTGGCTCCTCTCAGATTCCAGAACTTTCTGTCACCGAAATGACAGGAAAAAGTGTTTTTATAGCCCAATTTTGAAGTTTGCAAAGGATTCTGGGTAACAGAGCCTGGTCAGAGCCCCACAAGTCACCCCATCTTGGATTCCCCTAGGTGTCTAGTATTCAAAAATGTGCAGGTTTGCTAGGTTTCCCCAGGTGCCGGCTGAGTTGGAGGCCAAAATCCACAGCTAGGCACTTAGTAAAAAACAGCTGTGTTTTCTTTCTGAAAATGTGATGTGTCCACGTCGTGTTTTGGGGCATATCCTGTCGCGGGCGCTAGGCCTACCCACACAAGTGAGGTACCATTTGTATCGGGAGACTTGGGGGAACGCTGGGTGGAAGCAATTTTGTGGCTCCTCTCAGATTCCAGAACTTTCTGTCACCGAAATGACAGGAAAAAGTGTTTTTTTGCCAAATTTTGAGGTTTGAAAAGGATTCTGGGTAACAGAACCTGGTCAGAGCCCCACAAGTCACCCCATCTTGGATTCCCCTAGGTGTCTAGTTTTCAAAAATGCGCAGGTTTGCTAGGTTTCCCCAGGTGCCGGCTGAGCTAGAGGCCAAAATCCACAGCTAGGCACTTAGTAAAAAACAGCTGTGTTTTCTTTCTGAAAATGTGATGTGTCCACGTCGTGTTTTGGGGCATATCCTGTCGCGGGCGCTAGGCCTACCCACACAAGTGAGGTACAATTTTTATCGGGAGACTTGGGGGAATGCTGGGTGGAAGGAAATTTGTGGCTCCTCTCAGATTCCAGAACTTTCTGTCACCGAAATGACAGGAAAAAGTGTTTTTTTGCCACATTTTGAGGTTTGCAAAGGATTCTGGGTAACAGAACCTGGTCAGAGCCCCACAAGTCACCCCATCTTGGATTCCCCTAGGTGTCTAGATTTAAAAAATGCACAGGTTTGCTAGGTTTCCCCAGGTGCCGGCTGAGCTAGAGGCCAAAATCCACAGCTAGGCACTTAGTAAAAAACAGCTCTGTTTTCTTTCTGAAAATGTGATGTGCCCACGTCGTGTTTTGAGGCATATCCTGTCGCGGGCGCTAGGCCTACCCACACAAGTGAGGTACCATTTTTATCAGGAGACTTGGGGGAACCCTGAGTGGAAGGACATTTGTGGCTCCTCTCAGATTCCAGAACTTTCTGTGAACCGAAATGACAGGAAAAAGTGTTTTTTTAGCCAAACTTTGAGGTTTGCAAAGGATTCTGGGTAACAGAACCTGGTCAGAGCCTCACAAGTCACCCCATCTTGGATTCCCCTAGGTGTCTAGTTTTAAAAAATGCGCAGGTTTGCTAGGTTCCCCCAGGTGCCGGCTGAGCTAGAGGCCAAAATCCACAGCTAGGCACTTAGTAAAAAACAGCTCTGTTTTCTTTCTGAAAATGTGATGTGTCCACGTTGTGTTTTGGAGCATATCCTGTCGCGGGCGCTAGGCCTACCCACACAAGTGAGGCACCATTTTTATCGGAAGACTTGGGGGAACGCTGGGTGGAAGGAAATTTGTGGCTCCTCTCAGATTCCAGAACTTTCTGTCACCGAAATGACAGGAAAAAGTGTTTTTCTAGCCCAATTTTGAAGTTTGCAAAGGATTCTGGGTAACAGAACCTGGTCAGAGCCCCACAAGTCACCCCATCTTGGATTCCCCTAGGTGTCTAGTTTTCAAAAATGTGCAGGTTTGCTAGGTTTCCCCAGGTGCCGGCTGAGTTGGAGGCCAAAATCCACAGATAGGTACTTAGTAAAAAACAGCTGTGTTTTCTTTCTGAAAATGTGATGTGTCCACGTCGTGTTTTGGGGCATATCCTGTCGCGGACGCTAGGCCTACCCACACAAGTGAGGTACCATTTTTATCGGGAGACTTGGGGGAGCGCTGGGTGGAAGGAAATTTGTGGCTCCTCTCAGATTCCAGAACTTTCTGTCACCGAAATGACAGGAAAAAGTGTTTTTTTTGCCAAATTTTGAGGTTTGAAAAGGATTCTGGGTAACAGAACCTGGTCAGAGCCCCACAAGTCACCCCATCTTGGATTCCCCTAGGTGTCTAGCTTTCAAAAATGCACAGGTTTGCTAGGTTTCCCCAGGTGCCGGCTGAGCTAGAGGCCAAAATCCACAGCTAGGCACTTAGTAAAAAACAGCTGTGTTTTCTTTCTGAAAATGTGATGTGTGCACGTCGTGTTTTGGGGCATATCCTGTCGCGGGCGCTAGGCCTACCCACACAAGTGAGGTACCATTTTTATCGGGAGACTTGGGGGAACGCTGGGTGGAAGGAAATTTGTGGCTCCTCTCAGATTCCAGAACTTTCTGTCACCGAAATGAGAGGAAAAAGTGTTTTTTTGCCAAATTTTGAGGTTTGAAAAGGATTCTGGGTAACAGAACCTGGTCAGAGCCCCACAAGTCACCCCATCTTGGATTCCCCTAGGTGTCTAGTTTTCAAAAATGCGCAGGTTTGCTAGGTTTCCCCAGGTGCCGGCTGAGCTAGAGGCCAAAATCCACAGCTAGGCACTTAGTAAAAAACAGCTGTGTTTTCTTTCTGAAAATGTGATGTGTCCACGTCGTGTTTTGGGGCATATCCTGTAGCGGGCGCTAGGCCTACCCACACAAGTGAGGTACAATTTTTATCGGGAGACTTGGGGGAACGCTGGGTGGAAGGAAATTTGTGGCTCCTCTCAAATTCCAGAACTTTCTGTCACCGAAATGAGAGGAAAAAGTGTTTTTTGGGCCAAATTTTGAGGTTTGAAAAGGATTCTGGGTAACAGAACCTGGTCAGAGCCACACAAGTCACCCCATCTTGGATTCCCCTAGGTGTCTAGTTTTCAAAAATGCGCAGGTTTGCTAGGTTTCCCCAGCTGCCGGCTGAGCTAGAGGCCAAAATCCACAGCTAGGCACTTAGTAAAAAACAGCTCTGTTTTCTTTCTGAAAATGTGATGTGTCCACGTTGTGTTTTGAAGCATATCCTGTCACGGGCGCTAGGCCTACCCACACAAGTGAGGCACCATTTTTATCGGAAGACTTGGGGGAACGCTGGGTGGAAGGAAATCTGTGGCTCCTCTCAGATTCCAGAACTTTCTGTCACCGAAATGACAGGAAAAAGTGTTTTTATAGCCCAATTTTGAAGTTTGCAAAGGATTCTGGGTAACAGAGCCTGGTCAGAGCCCCACAAGTCACCCCATCTTGGATTCCCCTAGGTGTCTAGTATTCAAAAATGTGCAGGTTTGCTAGGTTTCCCCAGGTGCCGGCTGAGTTGGAGGCCAAAATCCACAGCTAGGCACTTAGTAAAAAACAGCTGTGTTTTCTTTCTGAAAATGTGATGTGTCCACGTCGTGTTTTGGGGCATATCCTGTCGCGGGCGCTAGGCCTACCCACACAAGTGAGGTACCATTTTTATCGGGAGACTTGGGGGAACGCTGGGTGGAAGGAAATTTGTGGCTCCTCTCAGATTCCAGAACTTTCTGTCACCGAAATGACAGGAAAAAGTGTTTTTTTGCCAAATTTTGAGGTTTGAAAAGGATTCTGGGTAACAGAACCTGGTCAGAGCCCCACAAGTCACCCCATCTTGGATTCCCCTAGGTGTCTAGTTTTCAAAAATGCGCAGGTTTGCTAGGTTTCCCCAGGTGCCGGCTGAGCTAGAGGCCAAAATCCACAGCTAGGCACTTAGTAAAAAACAGCTGTGTTTTCTTTCTGAAAATGTGATGTGTCCACGTCGTGTTTTGGGGCATATCCTGTCGCGGGCGCTAGGCCTACCCACACAAGTAAGGTACAATTTTTATCGGGAGACTTGGGGGAACGCTGGGTGGAAGGAAATTTGTGGCTCCTCTCAAATTCCAGAACTTTCTGTCACCGAAATGAGAGGAAAAAGTGTTTTTTTTGCCAAATTTTGAGTGTTGAAAAGGATTCTGGGTAACAGAACCTAGTCAGAGCCCCACAAGTCACCCCATCTTGGATTCCCCTAGGTGTCTAGTTTTCAAAAATGCGCAGGTTTGCTAGGTTCCCCCAGGTACCGGCTGAGCTAGAGGCCAAAATCCACAGCTAGGCACTTAGTAAAAAACAGCTCTGTTTTCTTTCTGAAAATGTGATGTGTCCACGTTGTGTTTTGGAGCATATCCTGTCGCGGGCGCTAGGCCTACCCACACAAGTGAGGCACCATTTTTATCGGAAGACTTGGGGGAACGCTGGGTGGAAGGAAATTTGTGGCTCCTCTCAGATTCCAGAACTTTCTGTCACCGAAATGACAGGAAAAAGTGTTTTTATAGCCCAATTTTGAAGTTTGCAAAGGATTCTGGGTAACAGAACCTGGTCAGAGCCCCACAAGTCACCCCATCTTGGATTCCCCTAGGTGTCTAGTTTTCAAAAATGTGCAGGTTTGCTAGGTTTCCCCAGGTGCCGGCTGAGTTGGAGGCCAAAATCCACAGCTAGGTACTTAGTAAAAAACAGCTGTGTTTTCTTTCTGAAAATGTGATGTGTCCACGTCGTGTTTTGGGGCATATCCTGTCGCGGACGCTAGGCCTACCCACACAAGTGAGGTACCATTTTTATCGGGAGACTTGGGGGAACGCTGGGTGGAAGGAAATTTGTGGCTCCTCTCAGATTTCAGAACTTTCTGTCACCGAAATGACAAGAAGAAGTGTTTTTTTTGCCACATTTTGAGGTTTGCAAAGGATTCTGGGTAACAGAACCTGGTCAGAGCCCCACAAGTCACCCCATCTTGGATTCCCCTAGGTGTCTAGTTTTCAAAAATGCGCAGGTTTGCTAGGTTTCCCCAGGTGCCGGCTGAGCTAGAGGCCAAAATCCACAGCTAGGCACTTAGTAAAAAACAGCTCTGTTTTCTTTCTGAAAATGTGATGTGTCCACGTCGTGTTTTGGGGCATATCCTGTCGCGGGCGCTAGGCCTACCCACACAAGTGAGGTACAATTTTTATCGGGAGACTTGGGGGAACGCTGGGTGGAAGGAAATTTGTGGCTCCTCTCAGATTCCAGAACTTTCTGTCACCGAAATGACAGGAAAAAGTGTTTTTTTGCCACATTTTGAGGTTTGCAAAGGATTCTGGGTAACAGAACCTGGTCAGAGCCCCACAAGTCACCCCATCTTGGATTCCCCTAGGTGTCTAGATTTAAAAAATGCACAGGTTTGCTAGGTTTCCCCAGGTGCCGGCTGAGCTAGAGGCCAAAATCCACAGCTAGGCACTTAGTAAAAAACAGCTCTGTTTTCTTTCTGAAAATGTGATGTGCCCACGTCGTGTTTTGAGGCATATCCTGTCGCGGGCGCTAGGCCTACCCACACAAGTGAGGTACCATTTTTATCAGGAGACTTGGGGGAACCCTGAGTGGAAGGACATTTGTGGCTCCTCTCAGATTCCAGAACTTTCTGTGAACCGAAATGACAGGAAAAAGTGTTTTTTTAGCCAAACTTTGAGGTTTGCAAAGGATTCTGGGTAACAGAACCTGGTCAGAGCCTCACAAGTCACCCCATCTTGGATTCCCCTAGGTGTCTAGTTTTAAAAAATGCGCAGGTTTGCTAGGTTCCCCCAGGTGCCGGCTGAGCTAGAGGCCAAAATCCACAGCTAGGCACTTAGTAAAAAACAGCTCTGTTTTCTTTCTGAAAATGTGATGTGTCCACGTTGTGTTTTGGAGCATATCCTGTCGCGGGCGCTAGGCCTACCCACACAAGTGAGGCACCATTTTTATCGGAAGACTTGGGGGAACGCTGGGTGGAAGGAAATTTGTGGCTCCTCTCAGATTCCAGAACTTTCTGTCACCGAAATGACAGGAAAAAGTGTTTTTCTAGCCCAATTTTGAAGTTTGCAAAGGATTCTGGGTAACAGAACCTGGTCAGAGCCCCACAAGTCACCCCATCTTGGATTCCCCTAGGTGTCTAGTTTTCAAAAATGTGCAGGTTTGCTAGGTTTCCCCAGGTGCCGGCTGAGTTGGAGGCCAAAATCCACAGATAGGTACTTAGTAAAAAACAGCTGTGTTTTCTTTCTGAAAATGTGATGTGTCCACGTCGTGTTTTGGGGCATATCCTGTCGCGGACGCTAGGCCTACCCACACAAGTGAGGTACCATTTTTATCGGGAGACTTGGGGGAGCGCTGGGTGGAAGGAAATTTGTGGCTCCTCTCAGATTCCAGAACTTTCTGTCACCGAAATGACAGGAAAAAGTGTTTTTTTTGCCAAATTTTGAGGTTTGAAAAGGATTCTGGGTAACAGAACCTGGTCAGAGCCCCACAAGTCACCCCATCTTGGATTCCCCTAGGTGTCTAGCTTTCAAAAATGCACAGGTTTGCTAGGTTTCCCCAGGTGCCGGCTGAGCTAGAGGCCAAAATCCACAGCTAGGCACTTAGTAAAAAACAGCTGTGTTTTCTTTCTGAAAATGTGATGTGTGCACGTCGTGTTTTGGGGCATATCCTGTCGCGGGCGCTAGGCCTACCCACACAAGTGAGGTACCATTTTTATCGGGAGACTTGGGGGAACGCTGGGTGGAAGGAAATTTGTGGCTCCTCTCAGATTCCAGAACTTTCTGTCACCGAAATGAGAGGAAAAAGTGTTTTTTTGCCAAATTTTGAGGTTTGAAAAGGATTCTGGGTAACAGAACCTGGTCAGAGCCCCACAAGTCACCCCATCTTGGATTCCCCTAGGTGTCTAGTTTTCAAAAATGCGCAGGTTTGCTAGGTTTCCCCAGGTGCCGGCTGAGTTGGAGGCCAAAATCCACAGCTAGGCACTTAGTAAAAAACAGCTGTGTTTTCTTTCTGAAAATGTGATGTGTCCACGTCGTGTTTTGGGGCATATCCTGTCGCGGGCGCTAGGCCTACCCACACAAGTGAGGTACAATATTTATCGGGAGACTTGGGGGAACGCTGGGTGGAAGGAAATTTGTGGCTCCTCTCAGATTCCAGAACTTTCTGTCACCGAAATGACAGGAAAAAGTGTTTTTTTGCCACATTTTGAGGTTTGCAAAGGATTCTGGGTAACAGAACCTGGTCAGAGCCCCACAAGTCACCCCATCTTGGATTCCCCTAGGTGTCTAGATTTAAAAAATGCACAGGTTTGCTAGGTTTCCCCAGGTGCCGGCTGAGCTAGAGGCCAAAATCCACAGCTAGGCACTTAGTAAAAAACAGCTCTGTTTTCTTTCTGAAAATGTGATGTGCCCACGTCGTGTTTTGAGGCATATCCTGTCGCGGGCGCTAGGCCTACCCACACAAGTGAGGTACCATTTTTATCAGGAGACTTGGGGGAACCCTGAGTGGAAGGACATTTGTGGCTCCTCTCAGATTCCAGAACTTTCTGTGAACCGAAATGACAGGAAAAAGTGTTTTTTTAGCCAAACTTTGAGGTTTGCAAAGGATTCTGGGTAACAGAACCTGGTCAGAGCCTCACAAGTCACCCCATCTTGGATTCCCCTAGGTGTCTAGTTTTAAAAAATGCGCAGGTTTGCTAGGTTCCCCCAGGTGCCGGCTGAGCTAGAGGCCAAAATCCACAGCTAGGCACTTAGTAAAAAACAGCTCTGTTTTCTTTCTGAAAATGTGATGTGTCCACGTTGTGTTTTGGAGCATATCCTGTCGCGGGCGCTAGGCCTACCCACACAAGTGAGGCACCATTTTTATCGGAAGACTTGGGGGAACGCTGGGTGGAAGGAAATTTGTGGCTCCTCTCAGATTCCAGAACTTTCTGTCACCGAAATGACAGGAAAAAGTGTTTTTCTAGCCCAATTTTGAAGTTTGCAAAGGATTCTGGGTAACAGAACCTGGTCAGAGCCCCACAAGTCACCCCATCTTGGATTCCCCTAGGTGTCTAGTTTTCAAAAATGTGCAGGTTTGCTAGGTTTCCCCAGGTGCCGGCTGAGTTGGAGGCCAAAATCCACAGCTAGGTACTTAGTAAAAAACAGCTGTGTTTTCTTTCTGAAAATGTGATGTGTCCACGTCGTGTTTTGGGGCATATCCTGTCGCGGACGCTAGGCCTACCCACACAAGTGAGGTACCATTTTTATCGGGAGACTTGGGGGAACGCTGGGTGGAAGGAAATTTGTGGCTCCTCTCAGATTTCAGAACTTTCTGTCACCGAAATGACAAGAAGAAGTGTTTTTTTTGCCACATTTTGAGGTTTGCAAAGGATTCTGGGTAACAGAACCTGGTCAGAGCCCCACAAGTCACCCCATCTTGGATTCCCCTAGGTGTCTAGTTTTCAAAAATGCGCAGGTTTGCTAGGTTTCCCCAGGTGCCGGCTGAGCTAGAGGCCAAAATCCACAGCTAGGCACTTAGTAAAAAACAGCTCTGTTTTCTTTCTGAAAATGTGATGTGTCCACGTCGTGTTTTGGGGCATATCCTGTCGCGGGCGCTAGGCCTACCCACACAAGTGAGGTACAATTTTTATCGGGAGACTTGGGGGAACGCTGGGTGGAAGGAAATTTGTGGCTCCTCTCAGATTCCAGAACTTTCTGTCACCGAAATGACAGGAAAAAGTGTTTTTTTGCCACATTTTGAGGTTTGCAAAGGATTCTGGGTAACAGAACCTGGTCAGAGCCCCACAAGTCACCCCATCTTGGATTCCCCTAGGTGTCTAGATTTAAAAAATGCACAGGTTTGCTAGGTTTCCCCAGGTGCCGGCTGAGCTAGAGGCCAAAATCCACAGCTAGGCACTTAGTAAAAAACAGCTCTGTTTTCTTTCTGAAAATGTGATGTGCCCACGTCGTGTTTTGAGGCATATCCTGTCGCGGGCGCTAGGCCTACCCACACAAGTGAGGTACCATTTTTATCAGGAGACTTGGGGGAACCCTGAGTGGAAGGACATTTGTGGCTCCTCTCAGATTCCAGAACTTTCTGTGAACCGAAATGACAGGAAAAAGTGTTTTTTTAGCCAAACTTTGAGGTTTGCAAAGGATTCTGGGTAACAGAACCTGGTCAGAGCCTCACAAGTCACCCCATCTTGGATTCCCCTAGGTGTCTAGTTTTAAAAAATGCGCAGGTTTGCTAGGTTCCCCCAGGTGCCGGCTGAGCTAGAGGCCAAAATCCACAGCTAGGCACTTAGTAAAAAACAGCTCTGTTTTCTTTCTGAAAATGTGATGTGTCCACGTTGTGTTTTGGAGCATATCCTGTCGCGGGCGCTAGGCCTACCCACACAAGTGAGGCACCATTTTTATCGGAAGACTTGGGGGAACGCTGGGTGGAAGGAAATTTGTGGCTCCTCTCAGATTCCAGAACTTTCTGTCACCGAAATGACAGGAAAAAGTGTTTTTCTAGCCCAATTTTGAAGTTTGCAAAGGATTCTGGGTAACAGAACCTGGTCAGAGCCCCACAAGTCACCCCATCTTGGATTCCCCTAGGTGTCTAGTTTTCAAAAATGTGCAGGTTTGCTAGGTTTCCCCAGGTGCCGGCTGAGTTGGAGGCCAAAATCCACAGATAGGTACTTAGTAAAAAACAGCTGTGTTTTCTTTCTGAAAATGTGATGTGTCCACGTCGTGTTTTGGGGCATATCCTGTCGCGGACGCTAGGCCTACCCACACAAGTGAGGTACCATTTTTATCGGGAGACTTGGGGGAGCGCTGGGTGGAAGGAAATTTGTGGCTCCTCTCAGATTCCAGAACTTTCTGTCACCGAAATGACAGGAAAAAGTGTTTTTTTTGCCAAATTTTGAGGTTTGAAAAGGATTCTGGGTAACAGAACCTGGTCAGAGCCCCACAAGTCACCCCATCTTGGATTCCCCTAGGTGTCTAGCTTTCAAAAATGCACAGGTTTGCTAGGTTTCCCCAGGTGCCGGCTGAGCTAGAGGCCAAAATCCACAGCTAGGCACTTAGTAAAAAACAGCTGTGTTTTCTTTCTGAAAATGTGATGTGTGCACGTCGTGTTTTGGGGCATATCCTGTCGCGGGCGCTAGGCCTACCCACACAAGTGAGGTACCATTTTTATCGGGAGACTTGGGGGAACGCTGGGTGGAAGGAAATTTGTGGCTCCTCTCAGATTCCAGAACTTTCTGTCACCGAAATGAGAGGAAAAAGTGTTTTTTTGCCAAATTTTGAGGTTTGAAAAGGATTCTGGGTAACAGAACCTGGTCAGAGCCCCACAAGTCACCCCATCTTGGATTCCCCTAGGTGTCTAGTTTTCAAAAATGCGCAGGTTTGCTAGGTTTCCCCAGGTGCCGGCTGAGTTGGAGGCCAAAATCCACAGCTAGGCACTTAGTAAAAAACAGCTGTGTTTTCTTTCTGAAAATGTGATGTGTCCACGTCGTGTTTTGGGGCATATCCTGTCGCGGGCGCTAGGCCTACCCACACAAGTGAGGTACAATTTTTATCGGGAGACTTGGGGGAACGCTGGGTGGAAGGAAATTTGTGGCTCCTCTCAAATTCCAGAACTTTCTGTCACCGAAATGAGAGGAAAAAGTGTTTTTTGGGCCAAATTTTGAGGTTTGAAAAGGATTCTGGGTAACAGAACCTGGTCAGAGCCACACAAGTCACCCCATCTTGGATTCCCCTAGGTGTCTAGTTTTCAAAAATGCGCAGGTTTGCTAGGTTTCACCAGCTGCCGGCTGAGCTAGAGGCCAAAATCCACAGCTAGGCACTTAGTAAAAAACAGCTCTGTTTTCTTTCTGAAAATGTGATGTGTCCACGTTGTGTTTTGAAGCATATCCTGTCACGGGCGCTAGGCCTACCCACACAAGTGAGGCACCATTTTTATCGGAAGACTTGGGGGAACGCTGGGTGGAAGGAAATCTGTGGCTCCTCTCAGATTCCAGAACTTTCTGTCACCGAAATGACAGGAAAAAGTGTTTTTATAGCCCAATTTTGAAGTTTGCAAAGGATTCTGGGTAACAGAGCCTGGTCAGAGCCCCACAAGTCACCCCATCTTGGATTCCCCTAGGTGTCTAGTATTCAAAAATGTGCAGGTTTGCTAGGTTTCCCCAGGTGCCGGCTGAGTTGGAGGCCAAAATCCACAGCTAGGCACTTAGTAAAAAACAGCTGTGTTTTCTTTCTGAAAATGTGATGTGTCCACGTCGTGTTTTGGGGCATATCCTGTCGCGGGCGCTAGGCCTACCCACACAAGTGAGGTACCATTTTTATCGGGAGACTTGGGGGAACGCTGGGTGGAAGGAAATTTGTGGCTCCTCTCAGATTCCAGAACTTTCTGTCACCGAAATGACAGGAAAAAGTGTTTTTTTGCCAAATTTTGAGGTTTGAAAAGGATTCTGGGTAACAGAACCTGGTCAGAGCCCCACAAGTCACCCCATCTTGGATTCCCCTAGGTGTCTAGTTTTCAAAAATGCGCAGGTTTGCTAGGTTTCCCCAGGTGCCGGCTGAGCTAGAGGCCAAAATCCACAGCTAGGCACTTAGTAAAAAACAGCTGTGTTTTCTTTCTGAAAATGTGATGTGTCCACGTCGTGTTTTGGGGCATATCCTGTCGCGGGCGCTAGGCCTACCCACACAAGTGAGGCACCATTTTTATCGGAAGACTTGGGGGAACGCTGGGTGGAAGGAAATTTGTGGCTCCTCTCAGATTCCAGAACTTTCTGTCACCGAAATGACAGGAAAAAGTGTTTTTCTAGCCCAATTTTGAAGTTTGCAAAGGATTCTGGGTAACAGAACCTGGTCAGAGCCCCACAAGTCACCCCATCTTGGATTCCCCTAGGTGTCTAGTTTTCAAAAATGTGCAGGTTTGCTAGGTTTCCCCAGGTGCCGGCTGAGTTGGAGGCCAAAATCCACAGATAGGTACTTAGTAAAAAACAGCTGTGTTTTCTTTCTGAAAATGTGATGTGTCCACGTCGTGTTTTGGGGCATATCCTGTCGCGGACGCTAGGCCTCCCCACACAAGTGAGGTACCATTTTTATCGGGAGACTTGGGGGAGCGCTGGGTGGAAGGAAATTTGTGGCTCCTCTCAGATTCCAGAACTTTCTGTCACCGAAATGACAGGAAAAAGTGTTTTTTTTTGCCAAATTTTGAGGTTTGAAAAGGATTCTGGGTAACAGAACCTGGTCAGAGCCCCACAAGTCACCCCATCTTGGATTCCCCTAGGTGTCTAGCTTTCAAAAATGCACAGGTTTGCTAGGTTTCCCCAGGTGCCGGCTGAGCTAGAGGCCAAAATCCACAGCTAGGCACTTAGTAAAAAACAGCTGTGTTTTCTTTCTGAAAATGTGATGTGTGCACGTCGTGTTTTGGGGCATATCCTGTCGCGGGCGCTAGGCCTACCCACACAAGTGAGGTACCATTTTTATCGGGAGACTTGGGGGAACGCTGGGTGGAAGGAAATTTGTGGCTCCTCTCAGATTCCAGAACTTTCTGTCACCGAAATGAGAGGAAAAAGTGTTTTTTTGCCAAATTTTGAGGTTTGAAAAGGATTCTGGGTAACAGAACCTGGTCAGAGCCCCACAAGTCACCCCATCTTGGATTCCCCTAGGTGTCTAGTTTTCAAAAATGCGCAGGTTTGCTAGGTTTCCCCAGGTGCCGGCTGAGTTGGAGGCCAAAATCCACAGCTAGGCACTTAGTAAAAAACAGCTGTGTTTTCTTTCTGAAAATGTGATGTGTCCACGTCGTGTTTTGGGGCATATCCTGTCGCGGGCGCTAGGCCTACCCACACAAGTGAGGTACAATTTTTATCGGGAGACTTGGGGGAACGCTGGGTGGAAGGAAATTTGTGGCTCCTCTCAAATTCCAGAACTTTCTGTCACCGAAATGAGAGGAAAAAGTGTTTTTTGGGCCAAATTTTGAGGTTTGAAAAGGATTCTGGGTAACAGAACCTGGTCAGAGCCACACAAGTCACCCCATCTTGGATTCCCCTAGGTGTCTAGTTTTCAAAAATGCGCAGGTTTGCTAGGTTTCCCCAGCTGCCGGCTGAGCTAGAGGCCAAAATCCACAGCTAGGCACTTAGTAAAAAACAGCTCTGTTTTCTTTCTGAAAATGTGATGTGTCCACGTTGTGTTTTGAAGCATATCCTGTCACGGGCGCTAGGCCTACCCACACAAGTGAGGCACCATTTTTATCGGAAGACTTGGGGGAACGCTGGGTGGAAGGAAATCTGTGGCTCCTCTCAGATTCCAGAACTTTCTGTCACCGAAATGACAGGAAAAAGTGTTTTTATAGCCCAATTTTGAAGTTTGCAAAGGATTCTGGGTAACAGAGCCTGGTCAGAGCCCCACAAGTCACCCCATCTTGGATTCCCCTAGGTGTCTAGTATTCAAAAATGTGCAGGTTTGCTAGGTTTCCCCAGGTGCCGGCTGAGTTGGAGGCCAAAATCCACAGCTAGGCACTTAGTAAAAAACAGCTGTGTTTTCTTTCTGAAAATGTGATGTGTCCACGTCGTGTTTTGGGGCATATCCTGTCGCGGGCGCTAGGCCTACCCACACAAGTGAGGTACCATTTTTATCGGGAGACTTGGGGGAACGCTGGGTGGAAGGAAATTTGTGGCTCCTCTCAGATTCCAGAACTTTCTGTCACCGAAATGACAGGAAAAAGTGTTTTTTTGCCAAATTTTGAGGTTTGAAAAGGATTCTGGGTAACAGAACCTGGTCAGAGCCCCACAAGTCACCCCATCTTGGATTCCCCTAGGTGTCTAGTTTTCAAAAATGCGCAGGTTTGCTAGGTTTCCCCAGGTGCCGGCTGAGCTAGAGGCCAAAATCCACAGCTAGGCACTTAGTAAAAAACAGCTGTGTTTTCTTTCTGAAAATGTGATGTGTCCACGTCGTGTTTTGGGGCATATCCTGTCGCGGGCGCTAGGCCTACCCACACAAGTAAGGTACAATTTTTATCGGGAGACTTGGGGGAACGCTGGGTGGAAGGAAATTTGTGGCTCCTCTCAAATTCCAGAACTTTCTGTCACCGAAATGAGAGGAAAAAGTGTTTTTTTTGCCAAATTTTGAGTGTTGAAAAGGATTCTGGGTAACAGAACCTAGTCAGAGCCCCACAAGTCACCCCATCTTGGATTCCCCTAGGTGTCTAGTTTTCAAAAATGCGCAGGTTTGCTAGGTTCCCCCAGGTACCGGCTGAGCTAGAGGCCAAAATCCACAGCTAGGCACTTAGTAAAAAACAGCTCTGTTTTCTTTCTGAAAATGTGATGTGTCCACGTTGTGTTTTGGAGCATATCCTGTCGCGGGCGCTAGGCCTACCCACACAAGTGAGGCACCATTTTTATCGGAAGACTTGGGGGAACGCTGGGTGGAAGGAAATTTGTGGCTCCTCTCAGATTCCAGAACTTTCTGTCACCGAAATGACAGGAAAAAGTGTTTTTATAGCCCAATTTTGAAGTTTGCAAAGGATTCTGGGTAACAGAACCTGGTCAGAGCCCCACAAGTCACCCCATCTTGGATTCCCCTAGGTGTCTAGTTTTCAAAAATGTGCAGGTTTGCTAGGTTTCCCCAGGTGCCGGCTGAGTTGGAGGCCAAAATCCACAGCTAGGTACTTAGTAAAAAACAGCTGTGTTTTCTTTCTGAAAATGTGATGTGTCCACGTCGTGTTTTGGGGCATATCCTGTCGCGGACGCTAGGCCTACCCACACAAGTGAGGTACCATTTTTATCGGGAGACTTGGGGGAACGCTGGGTGGAAGGAAATTTGTGGCTCCTCTCAGATTTCAGAACTTTCTGTCACCGAAATGACAAGAAGAAGTGTTTTTTTTGCCACATTTTGAGGTTTGCAAAGGATTCTGGGTAACAGAACCTGGTCAGAGCCCCACAAGTCACCCCATCTTGGATTCCCCTAGGTGTCTAGTTTTCAAAAATGCGCAGGTTTGCTAGGTTTCCCCAGGTGCCGGCTGAGCTAGAGGCCAAAATCCACAGCTAGGCACTTAGTAAAAAACAGCTCTGTTTTCTTTCTGAAAATGTGATGTGTCCACGTCGTGTTTTGGGGCATATCCTGTCGCGGGCGCTAGGCCTACCCACACAAGTGAGGTACAATATTTATCGGGAGACTTGGGGGAACGCTGGGTGGAAGGAAATTTGTGGCTCCTCTCAGATTCCAGAACTTTCTGTCACCGAAATGACAGGAAAAAGTGTTTTTTTGCCACATTTTGAGGTTTGCAAAGGATTCTGGGTAACAGAACCTGGTCAGAGCCCCACAAGTCACCCCATCTTGGATTCCCCTAGGTGTCTAGATTTAAAAAATGCACAGGTTTGCTAGGTTTCCCCAGGTGCCGGCTGAGCTAGAGGCCAAAATCCACAGCTAGGCACTTAGTAAAAAACAGCTCTGTTTTCTTTCTGAAAATGTGATGTGCCCACGTCGTGTTTTGAGGCATATCCTGTCGCGGGCGCTAGGCCTACCCACACAAGTGAGGTACCATTTTTATCAGGAGACTTGGGGGAACCCTGAGTGGAAGGACATTTGTGGCTCCTCTCAGATTCCAGAACTTTCTGTGAACCGAAATGACAGGAAAAAGTGTTTTTTTAGCCAAACTTTGAGGTTTGCAAAGGATTCTGGGTAACAGAACCTGGTCAGAGCCTCACAAGTCACCCCATCTTGGATTCCCCTAGGTGTCTAGTTTTAAAAAATGCGCAGGTTTGCTAGGTTCCCCCAGGTGCCGGCTGAGCTAGAGGCCAAAATCCACAGCTAGGCACTTAGTAAAAAACAGCTCTGTTTTCTTTCTGAAAATGTGATGTGTCCACGTTGTGTTTTGGAGCATATCCTGTCGCGGGCGCTAGGCCTACCCACACAAGTGAGGCACCATTTTTATCGGAAGACTTGGGGGAACGCTGGGTGGAAGGAAATTTGTGGCTCCTCTCAGATTCCAGAACTTTCTGTCACCGAAATGACAGGAAAAAGTGTTTTTCTAGCCCAATTTTGAAGTTTGCAAAGGATTCTGGGTAACAGAACCTGGTCAGAGCCCCACAAGTCACCCCATCTTGGATTCCCCTAGGTGTCTAGTTTTCAAAAATGTGCAGGTTTGCTAGGTTTCCCCAGGTGCCGGCTGAGTTGGAGGCCAAAATCCACAGATAGGTACTTAGTAAAAAACAGCTGTGTTTTCTTTCTGAAAATGTGATGTGTCCACGTCGTGTTTTGGGGCATATCCTGTCGCGGACGCTAGGCCTACCCACACAAGTGAGGTACCATTTTTATCGGGAGACTTGGGGGAGCGCTGGGTGGAAGGAAATTTGTGGCTCCTCTCAGATTCCAGAACTTTCTGTCACCGAAATGACAGGAAAAAGTGTTTTTTTTGCCAAATTTTGAGGTTTGAAAAGGATTCTGGGTAACAGAACCTGGTCAGAGCCCCACAAGTCACCCCATCTTGGATTCCCCTAGGTGTCTAGTTTTCAAAAATGCGCAGGTTTGCTAGGTTTCCCCAGGTGCCGGCTGAGCTAGAGGCCAAAATCCACAGCTAGGCACTTAGTAAAAAACAGCTGTGTTTTCTTTCTGAAAATGTGATGTGTCCACGTCGTGTTTTGGGGCATATCCTGTCGCGGGCGCTAGGCCTACCCACACAAGTGAGGTACAATTTTTATCGGGAGACTTGGGGGAACGCTGGGTGGAAGGAAATTTGTGGCTCCTCTCAGATTCCAGAACTTTCTGTCACCGAAATGACAGGAAAAAGTGTTTTTTTTGCCAAATTTTGAGGTTTGAAAAGGATTCTGGGTAACAGAACCTGGTCAGAGCCCCACAAGTCACCCCATCTTGGATTCCCCTAGGTGTCTAGTTTTCAAAAATGCGCAGGTTTGCTAGGTTTCCCCAGCTGCCGGCTGAGCTAGAGGCCAAAATCCACAGCTAGGCACTTAGTAAAAAACAGCTCTGTTTTCTTTCTGAAAATGTGATGTGTCCACGTTGTGTTTTGAAGCATATCCTGTCACGGGCGCTAGGCCTACCCACACAAGTGAGGCACCATTTTTATCGGAAGACTTGGGGGAACGCTGGGTGGAAGGAAATCTGTGGCTCCTCTCAGATTCCAGAACTTTCTGTCACCGAAATGACAGGAAAAAGTGTTTTTATAGCCCAATTTTGAAGTTTGCAAAGGATTCTGGGTAACAGAGCCTGGTCAGAGCCCCACAAGTCACCCCATCTTGGATTCCCCTAGGTGTCTAGTATTCAAAAATGTGCAGGTTTGCTAGGTTTCCCCAGGTGCCGGCTGAGTTGGAGGCCAAAATCCACAGCTAGGCACTTAGTAAAAAACAGCTGTGTTTTCTTTCTGAAAATGTGATGTGTCCACGTCGTGTTTTGGGGCATATCCTGTCGCGGGCGCTAGGCCTACCCACACAAGTGAGGTACCATTTTTATCGGGAGACTTGGGGGAACGCTGGGTGGAAGGAAATTTGTGGCTCCTCTCAGATTCCAGAACTTTCTGTCACCGAAATGACAGGAAAAAGTGTTTTTTTGCCAAATTTTGAGGTTTGAAAAGGATTCTGGGTAACAGAACCTGGTCAGAGCCCCACAAGTCACCCCATCTTGGATTCCCCTAGGTGTCTAGTTTTCAAAAATGCGCAGGTTTGCTAGGTTTCCCCAGGTGCCGGCTGAGCTAGAGGCCAAAATCCACAGCTAGGCACTTAGTAAAAAACAGCTGTGTTTTCTTTCTGAAAATGTGATGTGTCCACGTCGTGTTTTGGGGCATATCCTGTCGCGGGCGCTAGGCCTACCCACACAAGTGAGGTACAATTTTTATCGGGAGACTTGGGGGAACGCTGGGTGGAAGGAAATTTGTGGCTCCTCTCAAATTCCAGAACTTTCTGTCACCGAAATGAGAGGAAAAAGTGTTTTTTTTGCCAAATTTTGAGGTTTGAAAAGGATTCTGGGTAACAGAACCTAGTCAGAGCCCCACAAGTCACCCCATCTTGGATTCCCCTAGGTGTCTAGTTTTCAAAAATGCGCAGGTTTGCTAGGTTCCCCCAGGTGCCGGCTGAGCTAGAGGCCAAAATCCACAGCTAGGCACTTAGTAAAAAACAGCTCTGTTTTCTTTCTGAAAATGTGATGTGTCCACGTTGTGTTTTGGAGCATATCCTGTCGCGGGCGCTAGGCCTACCCACACAAGTGAGGCACCATTTTTATCGGAAGACTTGGGGGAACGCTGGGTGGAAGGAAATTTGTGGCTCCTCTCAGATTCCAGAACTTTCTGTCACCGAAATGACAGGAAAAAGTGTTTTTATAGCCCAATTTTGAAGTTTGCAAAGGATTCTGGGTAACAGAACCTGGTCAGAGCCCCACAAGTCACCCCATCTTGGATTCCCCTAGGTGTCTAGTTTTCAAAAATGTGCAGGTTTGCTAGGTTTCCCCAGGTGCCGGCTGAGTTGGAGGCCAAAATCCACAGCTAGGTACTTAGTAAAAAACAGCTGTGTTTTCTTTCTGAAAATGTGATGTGTCCACGTCGTGTTTTGGGGCATATCCTGTCACGGACGCTAGGCCTACCCACACAAGTGAGGTACCATTTTTATCGGGAGACTTGGGGGAACGCTGGGTGGAAGGAAATTTGTGGCTCCTCTCAGATTCCAGAACTTTCTGTCACCGAAATGACAGGAAAAAGTGTTTTTTTGCCAAATTTTGAGGTTTGAAAAGGATTCTGGGTAACAGAACCTGGTCAGAGCCCCACAAGTCACCCCATCTTGGATTCCCCTAGGTGTCTAGTTTTCAAAAATGCGCAGGTTTGCTAGGTTTCCCCAGGTGCCGGCTGAGCTAGAGGCCAAAATCCACAGCTAGGCACTTAGTAAAAAACAGCTGTGTTTTCTTTCTGAAAATGTGATGTGTCCACGTCGTGTTTTGGGGCATATCCTGTAGCGGGCGCTAGGCCTACCCACACAAGTGAGGTACAATTTTTATCGGGAGACTTGGGGGAACGCTGGGTGGAAGGAAATTTGTGGCTCCTCTCAAATTCCAGAACTTTCTGTCACCGAAATGAGAGGAAAAAGTGTTTTTTTGGCCAAATTTTGAGGTTTGAAAAGGATTCTGGGTAACAGAACCTGGTCAGAGCCCCACAAGTCACCCCATCTTGGATTCCCCTAGGTGTCTAGTTTTCAAAAATGCGCAGGTTTGCTAGGTTTCCCCAGCTGCCGGCTGAGCTAGAGGCCAAAATCCACAGCTAGGCACTTAGTAAAAAACAGCTCTGTTTTCTTTCTGAAAATGTGATGTGTCCACGTTGTGTTTTGAAGCATATCCTGTCACGGGCGCTAGGCCTACCCACACAAGTGAGGCACCATTTTTATCGGAAGACTTGGGGGAACGCTGGGTGGAAGGAAATCTGTGGCTCCTCTCAGATTCCAGAACTTTCTGTCACCGAAATGACAGGAAAAAGTGTTTTTATAGCCCAATTTTGAAGTTTGCAAAGGATTCTGGGTAACAGAGCCTGGTCAGAGCCCCACAAGTCACCCCATCTTGGATTCCCCCAGGTGTCTAGTATTCAAAAATGTGCAGGTTTGCTAGGTTTCCCCAGGTGCCGGCTGAGTTGGAGGCCAAAATCCACAGCTAGGCACTTAGTAAAAAACAGCTGTGTTTTCTTTCTGAAAATGTGATGTGTCCACGTCGTGTTTTGGGGCATATCCTGTCGCGGGCGCTAGGCCTACCCACACAAGTGAGGTACCATTTTTATCGGGAGACTTGGGGGAACGCTGGGTGGAAGGAAATTTGTGGCTCCTCTCAGATTCCAGAACTTTCTGTCACTGAAATGACAGGAAAAAGTGTTTTTTTGCCAAATTTTGAGGTTTGAAAAGGATTCTGGGTAACAGAACCTGGTCAGAGCCCCACAAGTCACCCCATCTTGGATTCCCCTAGGTGTCTAGTTTTCAAAAATGCGCAGGTTTGCTAGGTTTCCCCAGGTGCCGGCTGAGCTAGAGGCCAAAATCCACAGCTAGGCACTTAGTAAAAAACAGCTGTGTTTTCTTTCTGAAAATGTGATGTGTCCACGTCGTGTTTTGGGGCATATCCTGTCGCGGTCGCTAGGCCTACCCACACAAGTGAGGTACAATTTTTATCGGGAGACTTGGGGGAACGCTGGGTGGAAGGAAATTTGTGGCTCCTCTCAAATTCCAGAACTTTCTGTCACCGAAATGAGAGGAAAAAGTGTTTTTTTTGCCAAATTTTGAGTGTTGAAAAGGATTCTGGGTAACAGAACCTAGTCAGAGCCCCACAAGTCACCCCATCTTGGATTCCCCTAGGTGTCTAGTTTTCAAAAATGCGCAGGTTTGCTAGGTTCCCCCAGGTGCCGGCTGAGCTAGAGGCCAAAATCCACAGCTAGGCACTTAGTAAAAAACAGCTCTGTTTTCTTTCTGAAAATGTGATGTGTCCACGTTGTGTTTTGGAGCATATCCTGTCGCGGGCGCTAGGCCTACCCACACAAGTGAGGCACCATTTTTATCGGAAGACTTGGGGGAACGCTGAGTGGAAGGAAATTTGTGGCTCCTCTCAGATTCCAGAACTTTCTGTCACCGAAATGACAGGAAAAAGTGTTTTTATAGCCCAATTTTGAAGTTTGCAAAGGATTCTGGGTAACAGAACCTGGTCAGAGCCCCACAAGTCACCCCATCTTGGATTCCCCTAGGTGTCTAGTTTTCAAAAATGTGCAGGTTTGCTAGGTTTCCCCAGGTGCCGGCTGAGTTGGAGGCCAAAATCCACAGCTAGGTACTTAGTAAAAAACAGCTGTGTTTTCTTTCTGAAAATGTGATGTGTCCACGTCGTGTTTTGGGGCATATCCTGTCGCGGACGCTAGGCCTACCCACACAAGTGAGGTACCATTTTTATCGGGAGACTTGGGGGAACGCTGGGTGGAAGGAAATTTGTGGCTCCTCTCAGATTTCAGAACTTTCTGTCACCGAAATGACAAGAAGAAGTGTTTTTTTTGCCACATTTTGAGGTTTGCAAAGGATTCTGGGTAACAGAACCTGGTCAGAGCCCCACAAGTCACCCCATCTTGGATTCCCCTAGGTGTCTAGTTTTCAAAAATGCGCAGGTTTGCTAGGTTTCCCCAGGTGCCGGCTGAGCTAGAGGCCAAAATCCACAGCTAGGCACTTAGTAAAAAACAGCTCTGTTTTCTTTCTGAAAATGTGATGTGTCCACGTCGTGTTTTGGGGCATATCCTGTCGCGGGCGCTAGGCCTACCCACACAAGTGAGGTACAATTTTTATCGGGAGACTTGGGGGAACGCTGGGTGGAAGGAAATTTGTGGCTCCTCTCAGATTCCAGAACTTTCTGTCACCGAAATGACAGGAAAAAGTGTTTTTTTGCCACATTTTGAGGTTTGCAAAGGATTCTGGGTAACAGAACCTGGTCAGAGCCCCACAAGTCACCCCATCTTGGATTCCCCTAGGTGTCTAGATTTAAAAAATGCACAGGTTTGCTAGGTTTCCCCAGGTGCCGGCTGAGCTAGAGGCCAAAATCCACAGCTAGGCACTTAGTAAAAAACAGCTCTGTTTTCTTTCTGAAAATGTGATGTGCCCACGTCGTGTTTTGAGGCATATCCTGTCGCGGGCGCTAGGCCTACCCACACAAGTGAGGTACCATTTTTATCAGGAGACTTGGGGGAACCCTGAGTGGAAGGACATTTGTGGCTCCTCTCAGATTCCAGAACTTTCTGTGAACCGAAATGACAGGAAAAAGTGTTTTTTTAGCCAAACTTTGAGGTTTGCAAAGGATTCTGGGTAACAGAACCTGGTCAGAGACTCACAAGTCACCCCATCTTGGATTCCCCTAGGTGTCTAGTTTTAAAAAATGCGCAGGTTTGCTAGGTTCCCCCAGGTGCCGGCTGAGCTAGAGGCCAAAATCCACAGCTAGGCACTTAATAAAAAACAGCTCTGTTTTCTTTCTGAAAATGTGATGTGTCCACGTTGTGTTTTGGAGCATATCCTGTCGCGGGCGCTAGGCCTACCCACACAAGTGAGGCACCATTTTTATCGGAAGACTTGGGGGAACGCTGGGTGGAAGGAAATTTGTGGCTCCTCTCAGATTCCAGAACTTTCTGTCACCGAAATGACAGGAAAAAGTGTTTTTCTAGCCCAATTTTGAAGTTTGCAAAGGATTCTGGGTAACAGAACCTGGTCAGAGCCCCACAAGTCACCCCATCTTGGATTCCCCTAGGTGTCTAGTTTTCAAAAATGTGCAGGTTTGCTAGGTTTCCCCAGGTGCCGGCTGAGTTGGAGGCCAAAATCCACAGATAGGTACATAGTAAAAAACAGCTGTGTTTTCTTTCTGAAAATGTGATGTGTCCACGTTGTGTTTTGGAGCATACCCTGTCGCGGGCGCTAGGCCTACCCACACAAGTGAGGCACCATTTTTATCGGAAGACTTGGGGGAACGCTGGGTGGAAGGAAATTTGTGGCTCCTCTCAGATTCCAGAACTTTCTGTCACCGAAATGACAGGAAAAAGTGTTTTTATAGCCCAATTTTGAAGTTTGCAAAGGATTCTGGGTAACAGAACCTGGTCAGAGCCCCACAAGTCACCCCATCTTGGATTCCCCTAGGTGTCTAGTTTTCAAAAATGTGCAGGTTTGCTAGGTTTCCCCAGGTGCCGGCTGAGTTGGAGGCCAAAATCCACAGCTAGGTACTTAGTAAAAAACAGCTGTGTTTTCTTTCTGAAAATGTGATGTGTCCACGTCGTGTTTTGGGGCATATCCTGTCACGGACGCTAGGCCTACCCACACAAGTGAGGTACCATTTTTATCGGGAGACTTGGGGGAACGCTGGGTGGAAGGAAATTTGTGGCTCCTCTCAGATTCCAGAACTTTCTGTCACCGAAATGACAGGAAAAAGTGTTTTTTTGCCAAATTTTGAGGTTTGAAAAGGATTCTGGGTAACAGAACCTGGTCAGAGCCCCACAAGTCACCCCATCTTGGATTCCCCTAGGTGTCTAGTTTTCAAAAATGCGCAGGTTTGCTAGGTTTCCCCAGGTGCCGGCTGAGCTAGAGGCCAAAATCCACAGCTAGGCACTTAGTAAAAAACAGCTGTGTTTTCTTTCTGAAAATGTGATGTGTCCACGTCGTGTTTTGGGGCATATCCTGTAGCGGGCGCTAGGCCTACCCACACAAGTGAGGTACAATTTTTATCGGGAGACTTGGGGGAACGCTGGGTGGAAGGAAATTTGTGGCTCCTCTCAAATTCCAGAACTTTCTGTCACCGAAATGAGAGGAAAAAGTGTTTTTTTGGCCAAATTTTGAGGTTTGAAAAGGATTCTGGGTAACAGAACCTGGTCAGAGCCCCACAAGTCACCCCATCTTGGATTCCCCTAGGTGTCTAGTTTTCAAAAATGCGCAGGTTTGCTAGGTTTCCCCAGCTGCCGGCTGAGCTAGAGGCCAAAATCCACAGCTAGGCACTTAGTAAAAAACAGCTCTGTTTTCTTTCTGAAAATGTGATGTGTCCACGTTGTGTTTTGAAGCATATCCTGTCACGGGCGCTAGGCCTACCCACACAAGTGAGGCACCATTTTTATCGGAAGACTTGGGGGAACGCTGGGTGGAAGGAAATCTGTGGCTCCTCTCAGATTCCAGAACTTTCTGTCACCGAAATGACAGGAAAAAGTGTTTTTATAGCCCAATTTTGAAGTTTGCAAAGGATTCTGGGTAACAGAACCTGGTCAGAGCCCCACAAGTCACCCCATCTTGGATTCCCCTAGGTGTCTAGTTTTCAAAAATGTGCAGGTTTGCTAGGTTTCCCCAGGTGCCGGCTGAGTTGGAGGCCAAAATCCACAGCTAGGTACTTAGTAAAAAACAGCTGTGTTTTCTTTCTGAAAATGTGATGTGTCCACGTCGTGTTTTGGGGCATATCCTGTCGCGGACGCTAGGCCTACCCACACAAGTGAGGTACCATTTTTATCGGGAGACTTGGGGGAACGCTGGGTGGAAGGAAATTTGTGGCTCCTCTCAGATTTCAGAACTTTCTGTCACCGAAATGACAAGAAGAAGTGGGTTTTTTGCCACATTTTGAGGTTTGCAAAGGATTCTGGGTAACAGAACCTGGTCAGAGCCCCACAAGTCACCCCATCTTGGATTCCCCTAGGTGTCTAGTTTTCAAAAATGCGCAGGTTTGCTAGGTTTCCCCAGGTGCCGGCTGAGCTAGAGGCCAAAATCCACAGCTAGGCACTTAGTAAAAAACAGCTCTGTTTTCTTTCTGAAAATGTGATGTGTCCACGTCGTGTTTTGGGGCATATCCTGTTGCGGGCGCTAGGCCTACCCACACAAGTGAGGTACAATTTTTATCGGGAGACTTGGGGGAACGCTGGGTGGAAGGAAATTTGTGGCTCCTCTCAGATTTCAGAACTTTCTGTCACCGAAATGACAAGAAGAAGTGTTTTTTTTGCCACATTTTGAGGTTTGCAAAGGATTCTGGGTAACAGAACCTGGTCAGAGCCCCACAAGTCACCCCATCTTGGATTCCCCTAGGTGTCTAGTTTTCAAAAATGCGCAGGTTTGCTAGGTTTCCCCAGGTGCCGGCTGAGCTAGAGGCCAAAATCCACAGCTAGGCACTTAGTAAAAAACAGCTCTGTTTTCTTTCTGAAAATGTGATGTGTCCACGTCGTGTTTTGGGGCATATCCTGTCGCGGGCGCTAGGCCTACCCACACAAGTGAGGTACAATTTTTATCGGGAGACTTGGGGGAACGCTGGGTGGAAGGAAATTTGTGGCTCCTCTCAGATTCCAGAACTTTCTGTCACCGAAATGACAGGAAAAAGTGTTTTTTTGCCACATTTTGAGGTTTGCAAAGGATTCTGGGTAACAGAACCTGGTCAGAGCCCCACAAGTCACCCCATCTTGGATTCCCCTAGGTGTCTAGATTTAAAAAATGCACAGGTTTGCTAGGTTTCCCCAGGTGCCGGCTGAGCTAGAGGCCAAAATCCACAGCTAGGCACTTAGTAAAAAACAGCTCTGTTTTCTTTCTGAAAATGTGATGTGCCCACGTCGTGTTTTGAGGCATATCCTGTCGCGGGCGCTAGGCCTACCCACACAAGTGAGGTACCATTTTTATCAGGAGACTTGGGGGAACCCTGAGTGGAAGGACATTTGTGGCTCCTCTCAGATTCCAGAACTTTCTGTGAACCGAAATGACAGGAAAAAGTGTTTTTTTAGCCAAACTTTGAGGTTTGCAAAGGATTCTGGGTAACAGAACCTGGTCAGAGCCTCACAAGTCACCCCATCTTGGATTCCCCTAGGTGTCTAGTTTTAAAAAATGCGCAGGTTTGCTAGGTTCCCCCAGGTGCCGGCTGAGCTAGAGGCCAAAATCCACAGCTAGGCACTTAGTAAAAAACAGCTCTGTTTTCTTTCTGAAAATGTGATGTGTCCACGTCGTGTTTTGGGGCATATCCTGTCACGGACGCTAGGCCTACCCACACAAGTGAGGTACCATTTTTATCGGGAGACTTGGGGGAACGCTGGGTGGAAGGAAATTTGTGGCTCCTCTCAGATTTCAGAACTTTCTGTCACCGAAATGACAAGAAGAAGTGTTTTTTTTGCCACATTTTGAGGTTTGCAAAGGATTCTGGGTAACAGAACCTGGTCAGAGCCCCACAAGTCACCCCATCTTGGATTCCCCTAGGTGTCTAGTTTTCAAAAATGCGCAGGTTTGCTAGGTTTCCCCAGGTGCCGGCTGAGCTAGAGGCCAAAATCCACAGCTAGGCACTTAGTAAAAAACAGCTGTGTTTTCTTTCTGAAAATGTGATGTGTCCACGTCGTGTTTTGGGGCATATCCTGTCGCGGGCGCTAGGCCTACCCACACAAGTGAGGTACAATTTTTATCGGGAGACTTGGGGGAACGCTGGGTGGAAGGAAATTTGTGGCTCCTCTCAGATTCCAGAACTTTCTGTCACCAAAATGACAGGAAAAAGTGTTTTTTTGCCACATTTTGAGGTTTGCAAAGGATTCTGGGTAACAGAACCTGGTCAGAGCCCCACAAGTCACCCCATCTTGGATTCCCCTAGGTGTCTAGATTTAAAAAATGCACAGGTTTGCTAGGTTTCCCCAGGTGCCGGCTGAGCTAGAGGCCAAATTCCACAGCTAGGCACTTAGTAAAAAACAGCTCTGTTTTCTTTCTGAAAATGTGATGTGCCCACGTCGTGTTTTGAGGCATATCCTGTCGCGGGCGCTAGGCCTACCCACACAAGTGAGGTACCATTTTTATCAGGAGACTTGGGGGAACCCTGAGTGGAAGGACATTTGTGGCTCCTCTCAGATTCCAGAACTTTCTGTGAACCGAAATGACAGGAAAAAGTGTTTTTTTAGCCAAACTTTGAGGTTTGCAAAGGATTCTGGGTAACAGAACCTGGTCAGAGCCTCACAAGTCACCCCATCTTGGATTCCCCTAGGTGTCTAGTTTTAAAAAATGCGCAGGTTTGCTAGGTTCCCCCAGGTGCCGGCTGAGCTAGAGGCCAAAATCCACAGCTAGGCACTTAGTAAAAAACAGCTCTGTTTTCTTTCTGAAAATGTGATGTGTCCACGTTGTGTTTTGGAGCATATCCTGTCGCGGGCGCTAGGCCTACCCACACAAGTGAGGCACCATTTTTATCGGAAGACTTGGGGGAACGCTGGGTGGAAGGAAATTTGTGGCTCCTCTCAGATTCCAGAACTTTCTGTCACCGAAATGACTGGAAAAAGTGTTTTTCTAGCCCAATTTTGAAGTTTGCAAAGGATTCTGGGTAACAGAACCTGGTCAGAGCCCCACAAGTCACCCCATCTTGGATTCCCCTAGGTGTCTAGTTTTCAAAAATGTGCAGGTTTGCTAGGTTTCCCCAGGTGCCGGCTGAGTTGGAGGCCAAAATCCACAGATAGGTACATAGTAAAAAACAGCTGTGTTTTCTTTCTGAAAATGTGATGTGTCCACGTTGTGTTTTGGAGCATATCCTGTCGCGGGCGCTAGGCCTACCCACACAAGTGAGGCACCATTTTTATCGGAAGACTTGGGGGAACGCTGGGTGGAAGGAAATTTGTGGCTCCTCTCAGATTCCAGAACTTTCTGTCACCGAAATGACAGGAAAAAGTGTTTTTATAGCCCAATTTTGAAGTTTGCAAAGGATTCTGGGTAACAGAACCTGGTCAGAGCCCCACAAGTCACCCCATCTTGGATTCCCCTAGGTGTCCAGTTTTCAAAAATGTGCAGGTTTGCTAGGTTTCCCCAGGTGCTGGCTGAGTTGGAGGCCAAAATCCACAGCTAGGTACTTAGTAAAAAACAGCTGTGTTTTCTTTCTGAAAATGTGATGTGTCCACGTCGTGTTTTGGGGCATATCCTGTCACGGACGCTAGGCCTACCCACACAAGTGAGGTACCATTTTTATCGGGAGACTTGGGGGAACGCTGGGTGGAAGGAAATTTGTGGCTCCTCTCAGATTCCAGAACTTTCTGTCACCGAAATGACAGGAAAAAGTGTTTTTTTGCCAAATTTTGAGGTTTGAAAAGGATTCTGGGTAACAGAACCTGGTCAGAGCCCCACAAGTCACCCCATCTTGGATTCCCCTAGGTGTCTAGTTTTCAAAAATGCGCAGGTTTGCTAGGTTTCCCCAGGTGCCGGCTGAGCTAGAGGCCAAAATCCACAGCTAGGCACTTAGTAAAAAACAGCTGTGTTTTCTTTCTGAAAATGTGATGTGTCCACGTCGTGTTTTGGGGCATATCCTGTAGCGGGCGCTAGGCCTACCCACACAAGTGAGGTACAATTTTTATCGGGAGACTTGGGGGAACGCTGGGTGGAAGGAAATTTGTGGCTCCTCTCAAATTCCAGAACTTTCTGTCACCGAAATGAGAGGAAAAAGTGTTTTTTTGGCCAAATTTTGAGGTTTGAAAAGGATTCTGGGTAACAGAACCTGGTCAGAGCCCCACAAGTCACCCCATCTTGGATTCCCCTAGGTGTCTAGTTTTCAAAAATGCGCAGGTTTGCTAGGTTTCCCCAGCTGCCGGCTGAGCTAGAGGCCAAAATCCACAGCTAGGCACTTAGTAAAAAACAGTTCTGTTTTCTTTCTGAAAATGTGATGTGTCCACGTTGTGTTTTGAAGCATATCCTGTCACGGGCGCTAGGCCTACCCACACAAGTGAGGCACCATTTTTATCGGAAGACTTGGGGGAACGCTGGGTGGAAGGAAATCTGTGGCTCCTCTCAGATTCCAGAACTTTCTGTCACCGAAATGACAGGAAAAAGTGTTTTTATAGCCCAATTTTGAAGTTTGCAAAGGATTCTGGGTAACAGAGCCTGGTCAGAGCCCCACAAGTCACCCCATCTTGGATTCCCCTAGGTGTCTAGTATTCAAAAATGTGCAGGTTTGCTAGGTTTCCCCAGGTGCCGGCTGAGTTGGAGGCCAAAATCCACAGCTAGGCACTTAGTAAAAAACAGCTGTGTTTTCTTTCTGAAAATGTGATGTGTCCACGTCGTGTTTTGGGGCATATCCTGTCGCGGGCGCTAGGCCTACCCACACAAGTGAGGTACCATTTTTATCGGGAGACTTGGGGGAACGCTGGGTGGAAGGAAATTTGTGGCTCCTCTCAGATTCCAGAACTTTCTGTCACCGAAATGACAGGAAAAAGTGTTTTTTTGCCAAATTTTGAGGTTTGAAAAGGATTCTGGGTAACAGAACCTGGTCAGAGCCCCACAAGTCACCCCATCTTGGATTCCCCTAGGTGTCTAGTTTTCAAAAATGCGCAGGTTTGCTAGGTTTCCCCAGGTGCCGGCTGAGCTAGAGGCCAAAATCCACAGCTAGGCACTTAGTAAAAAACAGCTGTGTTTTCTTTCTGAAAATGTGATGTGTCCACGTCGTGTTTTGGGGCATATCCTTTCGCGGGCGCTAGGCCTACCCACACAAGTGAGGTACAATTTTTATCGGGAGACTTGGGGGAACGCTGGGTGGAAGGAAATTTGTGGCTCCTCTCAAATTCCAGAACTTTCTGTCACCGAAATGAGAGGAAAAAGTGTTTTTTTTGCCAAATTTTGAGTGTTGAAAAGGATTCTGGGTAACAGAACCTAGTCAGAGCCCCACAAGTCACCCCATCTTGGATTCCCCTAGGTGTCTAGTTTTCAGAAATGCGCAGGTTTGCTAGGTTCCCCCAGGTGCCGGCTGAGCTAGAGGCCAAAATCCACAGCTAGGCACTTAGTAAAAAACAGCTCTGTTTTCTTTCTGAAAATGTGATGTGTCCACGTTGTGTTTTGGAGCATATCCTGTCGCGGGCGCTAGGCCTACCCACACAAGTGAGGCACCATTTTTATCGGAAGACTTGGGGGAACGCTGGGTGGAAGGAAATTTGTGGCTCCTCTCAGATTCCAGAACTTTCTGTCACCGAAATGACAGGAAAAAGTGTTTTTATAGCCCAATTTTGAAGTTTGCAAAGGATTCTGGGTAACAGAACCTGGTCAGAGCCCCACAAGTCACCCCATCTTGGATTCCCCTAGGTGTCTAGTTTTCAAAAATGTGCAGGTTTGCTAGGTTTCCCCAGGTGCCGGCTGAGTTGGAGGCCAAAATCCACAGCTAGGTACTTAGTAAAAAACAGCTGTGTTTTCTTTCTGAAAATGTGATGTGTCCACGTCGTGTTTTGGGGCATATCCTGTCGCGGACGCTAGGCCTACCCACACAAGTGAGGTACCATTTTTATCGGGAGACTTGGGGGAACGCTGGGTGGAAGGAAATTTGTGGCTCCTCTCAGATTTCAGAACTTTCTGTCACCGAAATGACAAGAAGAAGTGTTTTTTTTGCCACATTTTGAGGTTTGCAAAGGATTCTGGGTAACAGAACCTGGTCAGAGCCCCACAAGTCACCCCATCTTGGATTCCCCTAGGTGTCTAGTTTTCAAAAATGCGCAGGTTTGCTAGGTTTCCCCAGGTGCCGGCTGAGCTAGAGGCCAAAATCCACAGCTAGGCACTTAGTAAAAAACAGCTCTGTTTTCTTTCTGAAAATGTGATGTGTCCACGTCGTGTTTTGGGGCATATCCTGTCGCGGGCGCTAGGCCTACCCACACAAGTGAGGTACAATTTTTATCGGGAGACTTGGGGGAACGCTGGGTGGAAGGAAATTTGTGGCTCCTCTCAGATTCCAGAACTTTCTGTCACCGAAATGACAGGAAAAAGTGTTTTTTTGCCACATTTTGAGGTTTGCAAAGGATTCTGGGTAACAGAACCTGGTCAGAGCCCCACAAGTCACCCCATCTTGGATTCCCCTAGGTGTCTAGATTTAAAAAATGCACAGGTTTGCTAGGTTTCCCCAGGTGCCGGCTGAGCTAGAGGCCAAAATCCACAGCTAGGCACTTAGTAAAAAACAGCTCTGTTTTCTTTCTGAAAATGTGATGTGCCCACGTCGTGTTTTGAGGCATATCCTGTCGCGGGCGCTAGGCCTACCCACACAAGTGAGGTACCATTTTTATCAGGAGACTTGGGGGAACCCTGAGTGGAAGGACATTTGTGGCTCCTCTCAGATTCCAGAACTTTCTGTGAACCGAAATGACAGGAAAAAGTGTTTTTTTAGCCAAACTTTGAGGTTTGCAAAGGATTCTGGGTAACAGAACCTGGTCAGAGCCTCACAAGTCACCCCATCTTGGATTCCCCTAGGTGTCTAGTTTTAAAAAATGCGCAGGTTTGCTAGGTTCCCCCAGGTGCCGGCTGAGCTAGAGGCCAAAATCCACAGCTAGGCACTTAGTAAAAAACAGCTCTGTTTTCTTTCTGAAAATGTGATGTGTCCACGTTGTGTTTTGGAGCATATCCTGTCGCGGGCGCTAGGCCTACCCACACAAGTGAGGCACCATTTTTATCGGAAGACTTGGGGGAACGCTGGGTGGAAGGAAATTTGTGGCTCCTCTCAGATTCCAGAACTTTCTGTCACCGAAATGACAGGAAAAAGTGTTTTTCTAGCCCAATTTTGAAGTTTGCAAAGGATTCTGGGTAACAGAACCTGGTCAGAGCCCCACAAGTCACCCCATCTTGGATTCCCCTAGGTGTCTAGTTTTCAAAAATGTGCAGGTTTGCTAGGTTTCCCCAGGTGCCGGCTGAGTTGGAGGCCAAAATCCACAGATAGGTACATAGTAAAAAACAGCTGTGTTTTCTTTCTGAAAATGTGATGTGTCCACGTTGTGTTTTGGAGCATATCCTGTCGCGGGCGCTAGGCCTACCCACACAAGTGAGGCACCATTTTTATCGGAAGACTTGGGGGAACGCTGGGTGGAAGGAAATTTGTGGCTCCTCTCAGATTCCAGAACTTTCTGTCACCGAAATCACAGGAAAAAGTGTTTTTATAGCCCAATTTTGAAGTTTGCAAAGGATTCTGGGTAACAGAACCTGGTCAGAGCCCCACAAGTCACCCCATCTTGGATTCCCCTAGGTGTCTAGTTTTCAAAAATGTGCAGGTTTGCTAGGTTTCCCCAGGTGCCGGCTGAGTTGGAGGCCAAAATCCACAGCTAGGTACTTAGTAAAAAACAGCTGTGTTTTCTTTCTGAAAATGTGATGTGTCCACGTCGTGTTTTGGGGCATATCCTGTCACGGACGCTAGGCCTACCCACACAAGTGAGGTACCATTTTTATCGGGAGACTTGGGGGAACGCTGGGTGGAAGGAAATTTGTGGCTCCTCTCAGATTCCAGAACTTTCTGTCACCGAAATGACAGGAAAAAGTGTTTTTTTGCCAAATTTTGAGGTTTGAAAAGGATTCTGGGTAACAGAACCTGGTCAGAGCCCCACAAGTCACCCCATCTTGGATTCCCCTAGGTGTCTAGTTTTCAAAAATGCGCAGGTTTGCTAGGTTTCCCCAGGTGCCGGCTGAGCTAGAGGCCAAAATCCACAGCTAGGCACTTAGTAAAAAACAGCTGTGTTTTCTTTCTGAAAATGTGATGTGTCCACGTCGTGTTTTGGGGCATATCCTGTAGCGGGCGCTAGGCCTACCCACACAAGTGAGGTACAATTTTTATCGGGAGACTTGGGGGAACGCTGGGTGGAAGGAAATTTGTGGCTCCTCTCAAATTCCAGAACTTTCTGTCACCGAAATGAGAGGAAAAAGTGTTTTTTTGGCCAAATTTTGAGGTTTGAAAAGGATTCTGGGTAACAGAACCTGGTCAGAGCCCCACAAGTCACCCCATCTTGGATTCCCCTAGGTGTCTAGTTTTCAAAAATGCGCAGGTTTGCTAGGTTTCCCCAGCTGCCGGCTGAGCTAGAGGCCAAAATCCACAGCTAGGCACTTAGTAAAAAACAGCTCTGTTTTCTTTCTGAAAATGTGATGTGTCCACGTTGTGTTTTGAAGCATATCCTGTCACGGGCGCTAGGCCTACCCACACAAGTGAGGCACCATTTTTATCGGAAGACTTGGGGGAACGCTGGGTGGAAGGAAATCTGTGGCTCCTCTCAGATTCCAGAACTTTCTGTCACCGAAATGACAGGAAAAAGTGTTTTTATAGCCCAATTTTGAAGTTTGCAAAGGATTCTGGGTAACAGAACCTGGTCAGAGCCCCACAAGTCACCCCATCTTGGATTCCCCTAGGTGTCTAGTTTTCAAAAATGTGCAGGTTTGCTAGGTTTCCCCAGGTGCCGGCTGAGTTGGAGGCCAAAATCCACAGCTAGGTACTTAGTAAAAAACAGCTGTGTTTTCTTTCTGAAAATGTGATGTGTCCACGTCGTGTTTTGGGGCATATCCTGTCGCGGACGCTAGGCCTACCCACACAAGTGAGGTACCATTTTTATCGGGAGACTTGGGGGAACGCTGGGTGGAAGGAAATTTGTGGCTCCTCTCAGATTTCAGAACTTTCTGTCACCGAAATGACAAGAAGAAGTGTTTTTTTTGCCACATTTTGAGGTTTGCAAAGGATTCTGGGTAACAGAACCTGGTCAGAGCCCCACAAGTCACCCCATCTTGGATTCCCCTAGGTGTCTAGTTTTCAAAAATGCGCAGGTTTGCTAGGTTTCCCCAGGTGCCGGCTGAGCTAGAGGCCAAAATCCACAGCTAGGCACTTAGTAAAAAACAGCTCTGTTTTCTTTCTGAAAATGTGATGTGTCCACGTCGTGTTTTGGGGCATATCCTGTCGCGGGCGCTAGGCCTACCCACACAAGTGAGGTACAATTTTTATCGGGAGACTTGGGGGAACGCTGGGTGGAAGGAAATTTGTGGCTCCTCTCAGATTTCAGAACTTTCTGTCACCGAAATGACAAGAAGAAGTGTTTTTTTTGCCACATTTTGAGGTTTGCAAAGGATTCTGGGTAACAGAACCTGGTCAGAGCCCCACAAGTCACCCCATCTTGGATTCCCCTAGGTGTCTAGTTTTCAAAAATGCGCAGGTTTGCTAGGTTTCCCCAGGTGCCGGCTGAGCTAGAGGCCAAAATCCACAGCTAGGCACTTAGTAAAAAACAGCTCTGTTTTCTTTCTGAAAATGTGATGTGTCCACGTCGTGTTTTGGGGCATATCCTGTCGCGGGCGCTAGGCCTACCCACACAAGTGAGGTACAATTTTTATCGGGAGACTTGGGGGAACGCTGGGTGGAAGGAAATTTGTGGCTCCTCTCAGATTCCAGAACTTTCTGTCACCGAAATGACAGGAAAAAGTGTTTTTTTGCCACATTTTGAGGTTTGCAAAGGATTCTGGGTAACAGAACCTGGTCAGAGCCCCACAAGTCACCCCATCTTGGATTCCCCTAGGTGTCTAGATTTAAAAAATGCACAGGTTTGCTAGGTTTCCCCAGGTGCCGGCTGAGCTAGAGGCCAAAATCCACAGCTAGGCACTTAGTAAAAAACAGCTCTGTTTTCTTTCTGAAAATGTGATGTGCCCACGTCGTGTTTTGAGGCATATCCTGTCGCGGGCGCTAGGCCTACCCACACAAGTGAGGTACCATTTTTATCAGGAGACTTGGGGGAACCCTGAGTGGAAGGACATTTGTGGCTCCTCTCAGATTCCAGAACTTTCTGTGAACCGAAATGACAGGAAAAAGTGTTTTTTTAGCCAAACTTTGAGGTTTGCAAAGGATTCTGGGTAACAGAACCTGGTCAGAGCCTCACAAGTCACCCCATCTTGGATTCCCCTAGGTGTCTAGTTTTAAAAAATGCGCAGGTTTGCTAGGTTCCCCCAGGTGCCGGCTGAGCTAGAGGCCAAAATCCACAGCTAGGCACTTAGTAAAAAACAGCTCTGTTTTCTTTCTGAAAATGTGATGTGTCCACGTTGTGTTTTGGAGCATATCCTGTCGCGGGCGCTAGGCCTACCCACACAAGTGAGGCACCATTTTTATCGGAAGACTTGGGGGAACGCTGGGTGGAAGGAAATTTGTGGCTCCTCTCAGATTCCAGAACTTTCTGTCACCGAAATGACAGGAAAAAGTGTTTTTCTAGCCCAATTTTGAAGTTTGCAAAGGATTCTGGGTAACAGAACCTGGTCAGAGCCCCACAAGTCACCCCATCTTGGATTCCCCTAGGTGTCTAGTTTTCAAAAATGTGCAGGTTTGCTAGGTTTCCCCAGGTGCCGGCTGAGTTGGAGGCCAAAATCCACAGATAGGTACATAGTAAAAAACAGCTGTGTTTTCTTTCTGAAAATGTGATGTGTCCACGTTGTGTTTTGGAGCATATCCTGTCGCGGGCGCTAGGCCTACCCACACAAGTGAGGCACCATTTTTATCGGAAGACTTGGGGGAACGCTGGGTGGAAGGAAATTTGTGGCTCCTCTCAGATTCCAGAACTTTCTGTCACCGAAATCACAGGAAAAAGTGTTTTTATAGCCCAATTTTGAAGTTTGCAAAGGATTCTGGGTAACAGAACCTGGTCAGAGCCCCACAAGTCACCCCATCTTGGATTCCCCTAGGTGTCTAGATTTAAAAAATGCACAGGTTTGCTAGGTTTCCCCAGGTGCCGGCTGAGCTAGAGGCCAAATTCCACAGCTAGGCACTTAGTAAAAAACAGCTCTGTTTTCTTTCTGAAAATGTGATGTGCCCACGTCGTGTTTTGAGGCATATCCTGTCGCGGGCGCTAGGCCTACCCACACAAGTGAGGTACCATTTTTATCAGGAGACTTGGGGGAACCCTGAGTGGAAGGACATTTGTGGCTCCTCTCAGATTCCAGAACTTTCTGTGAACCGAAATGACAGGAAAAAGTGTTTTTTTAGCCAAACTTTGAGGTTTGCAAAGGATTCTGGGTAACAGAACCTGGTCAGAGCCTCACAAGTCACCCCATCTTGGATTCCCCTAGGTGTCTAGTTTTAAAAAATGCGCAGGTTTGCTAGGTTCCCCCAGGTGCCGGCTGAGCTAGAGGCCAAAATCCACAGCTAGGCACTTAGTAAAAAACAGCTCTGTTTTCTTTCTGAAAATGTGATGTGTCCACGTTGTGTTTTGGAGCATATCCTGTCGCGGGCGCTAGGCCTACCCACACAAGTGAGGCACCATTTTTATCGGAAGACTTGGGGGAACGCTGGGTGGAAGGAAATTTGTGGCTCCTCTCAGATTCCAGAACTTTCTGTCACCGAAATGACAGGAAAAAGTGTTTTTCTAGCCCAATTTTGAAGTTTGCAAAGGATTCTGGGTAACAGAACCTGGTCAGAGCCCCACAAGTCACCCCATCTTGGATTCCCCTAGGTGTCTAGTTTTCAAAAATGTGCAGGTTTGCTAGGTTTCCCCAGGTGCCGGCTGAGTTGGAGGCCAAAATCCACAGATAGGTACATAGTAAAAAACAGCTGTGTTTTCTTTCTGAAAATGTGATGTGTCCACGTTGTGTTTTGGAGCATATCCTGTCGCGGGCGCTAGGCCTACCCACACAAGTGAGGCACCATTTTTATCGGAAGACTTGGGGGAACGCTGGGTGGAAGGAAATTTGTGGCTCCTCTCAGATTCCAGAACTTTCTGTCACCGAAATGACAGGAAAAAGTGTTTTTATAGCCCAATTTTGAAGTTTGCAAAGGATTCTGGGTAACAGAACCTGGTCAGAGCCCCACAAGTCACCCCATCTTGGATTCCCCTAGGTGTCTAGTTTTCAAAAATGTGCAGGTTTGCTAGGTTTCCCCAGGTGCTGGCTGAGTTGGAGGCCAAAATCCACAGCTAGGTACTTAGTAAAAAACAGCTGTGTTTTCTTTCTGAAAATGTGATGTGTCCACGTCGTGTTTTGGGGCATATCCTGTCACGGACGCTAGGCCTACCCACACAAGTGAGGTACCATTTTTATCGGGAGACTTGGGGGAACGCTGGGTGGAAGGAAATTTGTGGCTCCTCTCAGATTCCAGAACTTTCTGTCACCGAAATGACAGGAAAAAGTGTTTTTTTGCCAAATTTTGAGGTTTGAAAAGGATTCTGGGTAACAGAACCTGGTCAGAGCCCCACAAGTCACCCCATCTTGGATTCCCCTAGGTGTCTAGTTTTCAAAAATGCGCAGGTTTGCTAGGTTTCCCCAGGTGCCGGCTGAGCTAGAGGCCAAAATCCACAGCTAGGCACTTAGTAAAAAACAGCTGTGTTTTCTTTCTGAAAATGTGATGTGTCCACGTCGTGTTTTGGGGCATATCCTGTAGCGGGCGCTAGGCCTACCCACACAAGTGAGGTACAATTTTTATCGGGAGACTTGGGGGAACGCTGGGTGGAAGGAAATTTGTGGCTCCTCTCAAATTCCAGAACTTTCTGTCACCGAAATGAGAGGAAAAAGTGTTTTTTTGGCCAAATTTTGAGGTTTGAAAAGGATTCTGGGTAACAGAACCTGGTCAGAGCCCCACAAGTCACCCCATCTTGGATTCCCCTAGGTGTCTAGTTTTCAAAAATGCGCAGGTTTGCTAGGTTTCCCCAGCTGCCGGCTGAGCTAGAGGCCAAAATCCACAGCTAGGCACTTAGTAAAAAACAGTTCTGTTTTCTTTCTGAAAATGTGATGTGTCCACGTTGTGTTTTGAAGCATATCCTGTCACGGGCGCTAGGCCTACCCACACAAGTGAGGCACCATTTTTATCGGAAGACTTGGGGGAACGCTGGGTGGAAGGAAATCTGTGGCTCCTCTCAGATTCCAGAACTTTCTGTCACCGAAATGACAGGAAAAAGTGTTTTTATAGCCCAATTTTGAAGTTTGCAAAGGATTCTGGGTAACAGAGCCTGGTCAGAGCCCCACAAGTCACCCCATCTTGGATTCCCCTAGGTGTCTAGTATTCAAAAATGTGCAGGTTTGCTAGGTTTCCCCAGGTGCCGGCTGAGTTGGAGGCCAAAATCCACAGCTAGGCACTTAGTAAAAAACAGCTGTGTTTTCTTTCTGAAAATGTGATGTGTCCACGTCGTGTTTTGGGGCATATCCTGTCGCGGGCGCTAGGCCTACCCACACAAGTGAGGTACCATTTTTATCGGGAGACTTGGGGGAACGCTGGGTGGAAGGAAATTTGTGGCTCCTCTCAGATTCCAGAACTTTCTGTCACCGAAATGACAGGAAAAAGTGTTTTTTTGCCAAATTTTGACGTTTGAAAAGGATTCTGGGTAACAGAACCTGGTCAGAGCCCCACAAGTCACCCCATCTTGGATTCCCCTAGGTGTCTAGTTTTAAAAAATGCGCAGGTTTGCTAGGTTCCCCCAGGTGCCGGCTGAGCTAGAGGCCAAAATCCACAGCTAGGCACTTAGTAAAAAACAGCTCTGTTTTCTTTCTGAAAATGTGATGTGTCCACGTTGTGTTTTGGAGCATATCCTGTCGCGGGCGCTAGGCCTACCCACACAAGTGAGGCACCATTTTTATCGGAAGACTTGGGGGAACGCTGGGTGGAAGGAAATTTGTGGCTCCTCTCAGATTCCAGAACTTTCTGTCACCGAAATGACAGGAAAAAGTGTTTTTCTAGCCCAATTTTGAAGTTTGCAAAGGATTCTGGGTAACAGAACCTGGTCAGAGCCCCACAAGTCACCCCATCTTGGATTCCCCTAGGTGTCTAGTTTTCAAAAATGTGCAGGTTTGCTAGGTTTCCCCAGGTGCCGGCTGAGTTGGAGGCCAAAATCCACAGATAGGTACATAGTAAAAAACAGCTGTGTTTTCTTTCTGAAAATGTGATGTGTCCACGTTGTGTTTTGGAGCATATCCTGTCGCGGGCGCTAGGCCTACCCACACAAGTGAGGCACCATTTTTATCGGAAGACTTGGGGGAACGCTGGGTGGAAGGAAATTTGTGGCTCCTCTCAGATTCCAGAACTTTCTGTCACCGAAATCACAGGAAAAAGTGTTTTTATAGCCCAATTTTGAAGTTTGCAAAGGATTCTGGGTAACAGAACCTGGTCAGAGCCCCACAAGTCACCCCATCTTGGATTCCCCTAGGTGTCTAGATTTAAAAAATGCACAGGTTTGCTAGGTTTCCCCAGGTGCCGGCTGAGCTAGAGGCCAAATTCCACAGCTAGGCACTTAGTAAAAAACAGCTCTGTTTTCTTTCTGAAAATGTGATGTGCCCACGTCGTGTTTTGAGGCATATCCTGTCGCGGGCGCTAGGCCTACCCACACAAGTGAGGTACCATTTTTATCAGGAGACTTGGGGGAACCCTGAGTGGAAGGACATTTGTGGCTCCTCTCAGATTCCAGAACTTTCTGTGAACCGAAATGACAGGAAAAAGTGTTTTTTTAGCCAAACTTTGAGGTTTGCAAAGGATTCTGGGTAACAGAACCTGGTCAGAGCCTCACAAGTCACCCCATCTTGGATTCCCCTAGGTGTCTAGTTTTAAAAAATGCGCAGGTTTGCTAGGTTCCCCCAGGTGCCGGCTGAGCTAGAGGCCAAAATCCACAGCTAGGCACTTAGTAAAAAACAGCTCTGTTTTCTTTCTGAAAATGTGATGTGTCCACGTTGTGTTTTGGAGCATATCCTGTCGCGGGCGCTAGGCCTACCCACACAAGTGAGGCACCATTTTTATCGGAAGACTTGGGGGAACGCTGGGTGGAAGGAAATTTGTGGCTCCTCTCAGATTCCAGAACTTTCTGTCACCGAAATGACAGGAAAAAGTGTTTTTCTAGCCCAATTTTGAAGTTTGCAAAGGATTCTGGGTAACAGAACCTGGTCAGAGCCCCACAAGTCACCCCATCTTGGATTCCCCTAGGTGTCTAGTTTTCAAAAATGTGCAGGTTTGCTAGGTTTCCCCAGGTGCCGGCTGAGTTGGAGGCCAAAATCCACAGATAGGTACATAGTAAAAAACAGCTGTGTTTTCTTTCTGAAAATGTGATGTGTCCACGTTGTGTTTTGGAGCATATCCTGTCGCGGGCGCTAGGCCTACCCACACAAGTGAGGCACCATTTTTATCGGAAGACTTGGGGGAACGCTGGGTGGAAGGAAATTTGTGGCTCCTCTCAGATTCCAGAACTTTCTGTCACCGAAATGACAGGAAAAAGTGTTTTTATAGCCCAATTTTGAAGTTTGCAAAGGATTCTGGGTAACAGAACCTGGTCAGAGCCCCACAAGTCACCCCATCTTGGATTCCCCTAGGTGTCTAGTTTTCAAAAATGTGCAGGTTTGCTAGGTTTCCCCAGGTGCTGGCTGAGTTGGAGGCCAAAATCCACAGCTAGGTACTTAGTAAAAAACAGCTGTGTTTTCTTTCTGAAAATGTGATGTGTCCACGTCGTGTTTTGGGGCATATCCTGTCACGGACGCTAGGCCTACCCACACAAGTGAGGTACCATTTTTATCGGGAGACTTGGGGGAACGCTGGGTGGAAGGAAATTTGTGGCTCCTCTCAGATTCCAGAACTTTCTGTCACCGAAATGACAGGAAAAAGTGTTTTTTTGCCAAATTTTGAGGTTTGAAAAGGATTCTGGGTAACAGAACCTGGTCAGAGCCCCACAAGTCACCCCATCTTGGATTCCCCTAGGTGTCTAGTTTTCAAAAATGCGCAGGTTTGCTAGGTTTCCCCAGGTGCCGGCTGAGCTAGAGGCCAAAATCCACAGCTAGGCACTTAGTAAAAAACAGCTGTGTTTTCTTTCTGAAAATGTGATGTGTCCACGTCGTGTTTTGGGGCATATCCTGTAGCGGGCGCTAGGCCTACCCACACAAGTGAGGTACAATTTTTATCGGGAGACTTGGGGGAACGCTGGGTGGAAGGAAATTTGTGGCTCCTCTCAAATTCCAGAACTTTCTGTCACCGAAATGAGAGGAAAAAGTGTTTTTTTGGCCAAATTTTGAGGTTTGAAAAGGATTCTGGGTAACAGAGCCTGGTCAGAGCCCCACAAGTCACCCCATCTTGGATTCCCCTAGGTGTCTAGTATTCAAAAATGTGCAGGTTTGCTAGGTTTCCCCAGGTGCCGGCTGAGTTGGAGGCCAAAATCCACAGCTAGGCACTTAGTAAAAAACAGCTGTGTTTTCTTTCTGAAAATGTGATGTGTCCACGTCGTGTTTTGGGGCATATCCTGTCGCGGGCGCTAGGCCTACCCACACAAGTGAGGTACCATTTTTATCGGGAGACTTGGGGGAACGCTGGGTGGAAGGAAATTTGTGGCTCCTCTCAGATTCCAGAACTTTCTGTCACCGAAATGACAGGAAAAAGTGTTTTTTTGCCAAATTTTGAGGTTTGAAAAGGATTCTGGGTAACAGAACCTGGTCAGAGCCCCACAAGTCACCCCATCTTGGATTCCCCTAGGTGTCTAGTTTTCAAAAATGCGCAGGTTTGCTAGGTTTCCCCAGGTGCCGGCTGAGCTAGAGGCCAAAATCCACAGCTAGGCACTTAGTAAAAAACAGCTGTGTTTTCTTTCTGAAAATGTGATGTGTCCATGTCGTGTTTTGGGGCATATCCTGTCACGGACGCTAGGCCTACCCACACAAGTGAGGTACCATTTTTATCGGGAGACTTGGGGGAACGCTGGGTGGAAGGAAATTTGTGGCTCCTCTCAGATTCCAGAACTTTCTGTCACCGAAATGACAGGAAAAAGTGTTTTTCTAGCCCAATTTTGAAGTTTGCAAAGGATTCTGGGTAACAGAACCTGGTCAGAGCCCCACAAGTCACCCCATCTTGGATTCCCCTAGGTGTCTAGTTTTCAAAAATGTGCAGGTTTGCTAGGTTTCCCCAGGTGCCGGCTGAGTTGGAGGCCAAAATCCACAGATAGGTACATAGTAAAAAACAGCTGTGTTTTCTTTCTGAAAATGTGATGTGTCCACGTTGTGTTTTGGAGCATATCCTGTCGCGGGCGCTAGGCCTACCCACACAAGTGAGGCACCATTTTTATCGGAAGACTTGGGGGAACGCTGGGTGGAAGGAAATTTGTGGCTCCTCTCAGATTCCAGAACTTTCTGTCACCGAAATGACAGGAAAAAGTGTTTTTATAGCCCAATTTTGAAGTTTGCAAAGGATTCTGGGTAACAGAACCTGGTCAGAGCCCCACAAGTCACCCCATCTTGGATTCCCCTAGGTGTCTAGTTTTCAAAAATGTGCAGGTTTGCTAGGTTTCCCCAGGTGCTGGCTGAGTTGGAGGCCAAAATCCACAGCTAGGTACTTAGTAAAAAACAGCTGTGTTTTCTTTCTGAAAATGTGATGTGTCCACGTCGTGTTTTGGGGCATATCCTGTCACGGACGCTAGGCCTACCCACACAAGTGAGGTACCATTTTTATCGGGAGACTTGGGGGAACGCTGGGTGGAAGGAAATTTGTGGCTCCTCTCAGATTCCAGAACTTTCTGTCACCGAAATGACAGGAAAAAGTGTTTTTTTGCCAAATTTTGAGGTTTGAAAAGGATTCTGGGTAACAGAACCTGGTCAGAGCCCCACAAGTCACCCCATCTTGGATTCCCCTAGGTGTCTAGTTTTCAAAAATGCGCAGGTTTGCTAGGTTTCCCCAGGTGCCGGCTGAGCTAGAGGCCAAAATCCACAGCTAGGCACTTAGTAAAAAACAGCTGTGTTTTCTTTCTGAAAATGTGATGTGTCCACGTCGTGTTTTGGGGCATATCCTGTAGCGGGCGCTAGGCCTACCCACACAAGTGAGGTACAATTTTTATCGGGAGACTTGGGGGAACGCTGGGTGGAAGGAAATTTGTGGCTCCTCTCAAATTCCAGAACTTTCTGTCACCGAAATGAGAGGAAAAAGTGTTTTTTTGGCCAAATTTTGAGGTTTGAAAAGGATTCTGGGTAACAGAACCTGGTCAGAGCCCCACAAGTCACCCCATCTTGGATTCCCCTAGGTGTCTAGTTTTCAAAAATGCGCAGGTTTGCTAGGTTTCCCCAGCTGCCGGCTGAGCTAGAGGCCAAAATCCACAGCTAGGCACTTAGTAAAAAACAGCTCTGTTTTCTTTCTGAAAATGTGATGTGTCCACGTTGTGTTTTGAAGCATATCCTGTCACGGGCGCTAGGCCTACCCACACAAGTGAGGCACCATTTTTATCGGAAGACTTGGGGGAACGCTGGGTGGAAGGAAATCTGTGGCTCCTCTCAGATTCCAGAACTTTCTGTCACCGAAATGACAGGAAAAAGTGTTTTTATAGCCCAATTTTGAAGTTTGCAAAGGATTCTGGGTAACAGAGCCTGGTCAGAGCCCCACAAGTCACCCCATCTTGGATTCCCCTAGGTGTCTAGTATTCAAAAATGTGCAGGTTTGCTAGGTTTCCCCAGGTGGCGGCTGAGTTGGAGGCCAAAATCCACAGCTAGGCACTTAGTAAAAAACAGCTGTGTTTTCTTTCTGAAAATGTGATGTGTCCACGTCGTGTTTTGGGGCATATCCTGTCGCGGGCGCTAGGCCTACCCACACAAGTGAGGTACCATTTTTATCGGGAGACTTGGGGGAACGCTGGGTGGAAGGAAATTTGTGGCTCCTCTCAGATTCCAGAACTTTCTGTCACCGAAATGACAGGAAAAAGTGTTTTTTTGCCAAATTTTGAGGTTTGAAAAGGATTCTGGGTAACAGAACCTGGTCAGAGCCCCACAAGTCACCCCATCTTGGATTCCCCTAGGTGTCTAGTTTTCAAAAATGCGCAGGTTTGCTAGGTTTCCCCAGGTGCCGGCTGAGCTAGAGGCCAAAATCCACAGCTAGGCACTTAGTAAAAAACAGCTGTGTTTTCTTTCTGAAAATGTGATGTGTCCATGTCGTGTTTTGGGGCATATCCTGTCGCGGGCGCTAGGCCTACCCACACAAGTGAGGTACAATTTTTATCGGGAGACTTGGGGGAACGCTGGGTGGAAGGAAATTTGTGGCTCCTCTCAAATTCCAGAACTTTCTGTCACCGAAATGAGAGGAAAAAGTGTTTTTTTTGCCAAATTTTGAGTGTTGAAAAGGATTCTGGGTAACAGAACCTAGTCAGAGCCCCACAAGTCACCCCATCTTGGATTCCCCTAGGTGTCTAGTTTTCAGAAATGCGCAGGTTTGCTAGGTTCCCCCAGGTGCCGGCTGAGCTAGAGGCCAAAATCCACAGCTAGGCACTTAGTAAAAAACAGCTCTGTTTTCTTTCTGAAAATGTGATGTGTCCACGTTGTGTTTTGGAGCATATCCTGTCGCGGGCGCTAGGCCTACCCACACAAGTGAGGCACCATTTTTATCGGAAGACTTGGGGGAACGCTGGGTGGAAGGAAATTTGTGGCTCCTCTCAGATTCCAGAACTTTCTGTCACCGAAATGACAGGAAAAAGTGTTTTTATAGCCCAATTTTGAAGTTTGCAAAGGATTCTGGGTAACAGAACCTGGTCAGAGCCCCACAAGTCACCCCATCTTGGATTCCCCTAGGTGTCTAGTTTTCAAAAATGTGCAGGTTTGCTAGGTTTCCCCAGGTGCCGGCTGAGTTGGAGGCCAAAATCCACAGCTAGGTACTTAGTAAAAAACAGCTGTGTTTTCTTTCTGAAAATGTGATGTGTCCACGTCGTGTTTTGGGGCATATCCTGTCGCGGACGCTAGGCCTACCCACACAAGTGAGGTACCATTTTTATCGGGAGACTTGGGGGAACGCTGGGTGGAAGGAAATTTGTGGCTCCTCTCAGATTTCAGAACTTTCTGTCACCGAAATGACAAGAAGAAGTGTTTTTTTTGCCACATTTTGAGGTTTGCAAAGGATTCTGGGTAACAGAACCTGGTCAGAGCCCCACAAGTCACCCCATCTTGGATTCCCCTAGGTGTCTAGTTTTCAAAAATGCGCAGGTTTGCTAGGTTTCCCCAGGTGCCGGCTGAGCTAGAGGCCAAAATCCACAGCTAGGCACTTAGTAAAAAACAGCTCTGTTTTCTTTCTGAAAATGTGATGTGTCCACGTCGTGTTTTGGGGCATATCCTGTCGCGGGCGCTAGGCCTACCCACACAAGTGAGGTACAATTTTTATCGGGAGACTTGGGGGAACGCTGGGTGGAAGGAAATTTGTGGCTCCTCTCAGATTCCAGAACTTTCTGTCACCGAAATGACAGGAAAAAGTGTTTTTTTGCCACATTTTGAGGTTTGCAAAGGATTCTGGGTAACAGAACCTGGTCAGAGCCCCACAAGTCACCCCATCTTGGATTCCCCTAGGTGTCTAGATTTAAAAAATGCACAGGTTTGCTAGGTTTCCCCAGGTGCCGGCTGAGCTAGAGGCCAAAATCCACAGCTAGGCACTTAGTAAAAAACAGCTCTGTTTTCTTTCTGAAAATGTGATGTGCCCACGTCGTGTTTTGAGGCATATCCTGTCGCGGGCGCTAGGCCTACCCACACAAGTGAGGTACCATTTTTATCAGGAGACTTGGGGGAACCCTGAGTGGAAGGACATTTGTGGCTCCTCTCAGATTCCAGAACTTTCTGTGAACTGAAATGACAGGAAAAAGTGTTTTTTTAGCCAAACTTTGAGGTTTGCAAAGGATTCTGGGTAACAGAACCTGGTCAGAGCCTCACAAGTCACCCCATCTTGGATTCCCCTAGGTGTCTAGTTTTAAAAAATGCGCAGGTTTGCTAGGTTCCCCCAGGTGCCGGCTGAGCTAGAGGCCAAAATCCACAGCTAGGCACTTAGTAAAAAACAGCTCTGTTTTCTTTCTGAAAATGTGATGTGTCCACGTTGTGTTTTGGAGCATATCCTGTCGCGGGCGCTAGGCCTACCCACACAAGTGAGGCACCATTTTTATCGGAAGACTTGGGGGAACGCTGGGTGGAAGGAAATTTGTGGCTCCTCTCAGATTCCAGAACTTTCTGTCACCGAAATGACAGGAAAAAGTGTTTTTCTAGCCCAATTTTGAAGTTTGCAAAGGATTCTGGGTAACAGAACCTGGTCAGAGCCCCACAAGTCACCCCATCTTGGATTCCCCTAGGTGTCTAGTTTTCAAAAATGTGCAGGTTTGCTAGGTTTCCCCAGGTGCCGGCTGAGTTGGAGGCCAAAATCCACAGATAGGTACTTAGTAAAAAACAGCTGTGTTTTCTTTCTGAAAATGTGATGTGTCCACGTCGTGTTTTGGGGCATATCCTGTCGCGGACGCTAGGCCTACCCACACAAGTGAGGTACCATTTTTATCGGGAGACTTGGGGGAGCGCTGGGTGGAAGGAAATTTGTGGCTCCTCTCAGATTCCAGAACTTTCTGTCACCGAAATGACAGGAAAAAGTGTTTTTTTTGCCAAATTTTGAGGTTTGAAAAGGATTCTGGGTAACAGAACCTGGTCAGAGCCCCACAAGTCACCCCATCTTGGATTCCCCTAGGTGTCTAGTTTTCAAAAATGCGCAGGTTTGCTAGGTTTCCCCAGGTGCCGGCTGAGCTAGAGGCCAAAATCCACAGCTAGGCACTTAGTAAAAAACAGCTGTGTTTTCTTTCTGAAAATGTGATGTGTCCACGTCGTGTTTTGGGGCATATCCTGTCGCGGGCGCTAGGCCTACCCACACAAGTGAGGTACAATTTTTATCGGGAGACTTGGGGGAACGCTGGGTGGAAGGAAATTTGTGGCTCCTCTCAGATTCCAGAACTTTCTGTCACCGAAATGACAGGAAAAAGTGTTTTTTTTGCCAAATTTTGAGGTTTGAAAAGGATTCTGGGTAACAGAACCTGGTCAGAGCCCCACAAGTCACCCCATCTTGGATTCCCCTAGGTGTCTAGCTTTCAAAAATGCACAGGTTTGCTAGGTTTCCCCAGGTGCCGGCTGAGCTAGAGGCCAAAATCCACAGCTAGGCACTTAGTAAAAAACAGCTGTGTTTTCTTTCTGAAAATGTGATGTGTCCACGTCGTGTTTTGGGGCATATCCTGTCGCGGGCGCTAGGCCTACCCACACAAGTGAGGTACCATTTTTATCGGGAGACTTGGGGGAACGCTGGGTGGAAGGAAATTTGTGGCTCCTCTCAGATTCCAGAACTTTCTGTCACCGAAATGAGAGGAAAAAGTGTTTTTTTGCCAAATTTTGAGGTTTGAAAAGGATTCTGGGTAACAGAACCTGGTCAGAGCCCCACAAGTCACCCCATCTTGGATTCCCCTAGGTGTCTAGTTTTCAAAAATGCGCAGGTTTGCTAGGTTTCCCCAGGTGCCGGCTGAGCTAGAGGCCAAAATCCACAGCTAGGCACTTAGTAAAAAACAGCTGTGTTTTCTTTCTGAAAATGTGATGTGTCCACGTCGTGTTTTGGGGCATATCCTGTAGCGGGCGCTAGGCCTACCCACACAAGTGAGGTACAATTTTTATCGGGAGACTTGGGGGAACGCTGGGTGGAAGGAAATTTGTGGCTCCTCTCAAATTCCAGAACTTTCTGTCACCGAAATGAGAGGAAAAAGTGTTTTTTTTGCCAAATTTTGAGGTTTGAAAAGAATTCTGGGTAACAGAACCTGGTCAGAGCCCCACAAGTCACCCCATCTTGGATTCCCCTAGGTGTCTAGTTTTCAAAAATGCGCAGGTTTGCTAGGTTTCCCCAGCTGCCGGCTGAGCTAGAGGCCAAAATCCACAGCTAGGCACTTAGTAAAAAACAGCTCTGTTTTCTTTCTGAAAATGTGATGTGTCCACGTTGTGTTTTGAAGCATATCCTGTCACGGGCGCTAGGCCTACCCACACAAGTGAGGCACCATTTTTATCGGAAGACTTGGGGGAACGCTGGGTGGAAGGAAATCTGTGGCTCCTCTCAGATTCCAGAACTTTCTGTCACCGAAATGACAGGAAAAAGTGTTTTTATAGCCCAATTTTGAAGTTTGCAAAGGATTCTGGGTAACAGAGCCTGGTCAGAGCCCCACAAGTCACCCCATCTTGGATTCCCCTAGGTGTCTAGTATTCAAAAATGTGCAGGTTTGCTAGGTTTCCCCAGGTGCCGGCTGAGTTGGAGGCCAAAATCCACAGCTAGGCACTTAGTAAAAAACAGCTGTGTTTTCTTTCTGAAAATGTGATGTGTCCACGTCGTGTTTTGGGGCATATCCTGTCGCGGGCGCTAGGCCTACCCACACAAGTGAGGTACCATTTTTATCGGGAGACTTGGGGGAACGCTGGGTGGAAGGAAATTTGTGGCTCCTCTCAGATTCCAGAACTTTCTGTCACCGAAATGACAGGAAAAAGTGTTTTTTTGCCAAATTTTGAGGTTTGAAAAGGATTCTGGGTAACAGAACCTGGTCAGAGCCCCACAAGTCACCCCATCTTGGATTCCCCTAGGTGTCTAGTTTTCAAAAATGCGCAGGTTTGCTAGGTTTCCCCAGGTGCCGGCTGAGCTAGAGGCCAAAATCCACAGCTAGGCACTTAGTAAAAAACAGCTGTGTTTTCTTTCTGAAAATGTGATGTGTCCACGTCGTGTTTTGGGGCATATCCTGTCGCGGGCGCTAGGCCTACCCACACAAGTGAGGTACAATTTTTATCGGGAGACTTGGGGGAACGCTGGGTGGAAGGAAATTTGTGGCTCCTCTCAAATTCCAGAACTTTCTGTCACCGAAATGAGAGGAAAAAGTGTTTTTTTTGCCAAATTTTGAGGTTTGAAAAGGATTCTGGGTAACAGAACCTAGTCAGAGCCCCACAAGTCACCCCATCTTGGATTCCCCTAGGTGTCTAGTTTTCAAAAATGCGCAGGTTTGCTAGGTTTCCCCAGGTGCCGGCTGAGCTAGAGGCCAAAATCCACAGCTAGGCACTTAGTAAAAAACAGCTCTGTTTTCTTTCTGAAAATGTGATGTGTCCACGTCGTGTTTTGGGGCATATCCTGTCGCGGGCGCTAGGCCTACCCACACAAGTGAGGTACAATTTTTATCGGGAGACTTGGGGGAACGCTGGGTGGAAGGAAATTTGTGGCTCCTCTCAGATTCCAGAACTTTCTGTCACCGAAATGACAGGAAAAAGTGTTTTTTTGCCACATTTTGAGGTTTGCAAAGGATTCTGGGTAACAGAACCTGGTCAGAGCCCCACAAGTCACCCCATCTTGGATTCCCCTAGGTGTCTAGATTTAAAAAATGCACAGGTTTGCTAGGTTTCCCCAGGTGCCGGCTGAGCTAGAGGCCAAAATCCACAGCTAGGCACTTAGTAAAAAACAGCTCTGTTTTCTTTCTGAAAATGTGATGTGCCCACGTCGTGTTTTGAGGCATATCCTGTCGCGGGCGCTAGGCCTACCCACACAAGTGAGGTACCATTTTTATCAGGAGACTTGGGGGAACCCTGAGTGGAAGGACATTTGTGGCTCCTCTCAGATTCCAGAACTTTCTGTGAACCGAAATGACAGGAAAAAGTGTTTTTTTAGCCAAACTTTGAGGTTTGCAAAGGATTCTGGGTAACAGAACCTGGTCAGAGCCTCACAAGTCACCCCATCTTGGATTCCCCTAGGTGTCTAGTTTTAAAAAATGCGCAGGTTTGCTAGGTTCCCCCAGGTGCCGGCTGAGCTAGAGGCCAAAATCCACAGCTAGGCACTTAGTAAAAAACAGCTCTGTTTTCTTTCTGAAAATGTGATGTGTCCACGTTGTGTTTTGGAGCATATCCTGTCGCGGGCGCTAGGCCTACCCACACAAGTGAGGCACCATTTTTATCGGAAGACTTGGGGGAACGCTGGGTGGAAGGAAATTTGTGGCTCCTCTCAGATTCCAGAACTTTCTGTCACCGAAATGACAGGAAAAAGTGTTTTTCTAGCCCAATTTTGAAGTTTGCAAAGGATTCTGGGTAACAGAACCTGGTCAGAGCCCCACAAGTCACCCCATCTTGGATTCCCCTAGGTGTCTAGTTTTCAAAAATGTGCAGGTTTGCTAGGTTTCCCCAGGTGCCGGCTGAGTTGGAGGCCAAAATCCACAGATAGGTACTTAGTAAAAAACAGCTGTGTTTTCTTTCTGAAAATGTGATGTGTCCACGTCGTGTTTTGGGGCATATCCTGTCGCGGACGCTAGGCCTACCCACACAAGTGAGGTACCATTTTTATCGGGAGACTTGGGGGAGCGCTGGGTGGAAGGAAATTTGTGGCTCCTCTCAGATTCCAGAACTTTCTGTCACCGAAATGACAGGAAAAAGTGTTTTTTTTGCCAAATTTTGAGGTTTGAAAAGGATTCTGGGTAACAGAACCTGGTCAGAGCCCCACAAGTCACCCCATCTTGGATTCCCCTAGGTGTCTAGTTTTCAAAAATGCGCAGGTTTGCTAGGTTTCCCCAGGTGCCGGCTGAGCTAGAGGCCAAAATCCACAGCTAGGCACTTAGTCAAAAACAGCTGTGTTTTCTTTCTGAAAATGTGATGTGTCCACGTCGTGTTTTGGGGCATATCCTGTCGCGGGCGCTAGGCCTACCCACACAAGTGAGGTACAATTTTTATCGGGAGACTTGGGGGAACGCTGGGTGGAAGGAAATTTGTGGCTCCTCTCAGATTCCAGAACTTTCTGTCACCGAAATGACAGGAAAAAGTGTTTTTTTTGCCAAATTTTGAGGTTTGAAAAGGATTCTGGGTAACAGAACCTGGTCAGAGCCCCACAAGTCACCCCATCTTGGATTCCCCTAGGTGTCTAGCTTTCAAAAATGCACAGGTTTGCTAGGTTTCCCCAGGTGCCGGCTGAGCTAGAGGCCAAAATCCACAGCTAGGCACTTAGTAAAAAACAGCTGTGTTTTCTTTCTGAAAATGTGATGTGTCCACGTCGTGTTTTGGGGCATATCCTGTCGCGGGCGCTAGGCCTACCCACACAAGTGAGGTACCATTTTTATCGGGAGACTTGGGGGAACGCTGGGTGGAAGGAAATTTGTGGCTCCTCTCAGATTCCAGAACTTTCTGTCACCGAAATGAGAGGAAAAAGTGTTTTTTTGCCAAATTTTGAGGTTTGAAAAGGATTCTGGGTAACAGAACCTGGTCAGAGCCCCACAAGTCACCCCATCTTGGATTCCCCTAGGTGTCTAGTTTTCAAAAATGCGCAGGTTTGCTAGGTTTCCCCAGGTGCCGGCTGAGCTAGAGGCCAAAATCCACAGCTAGGCACTTAGTAAAAAACAGCTGTGTTTTCTTTCTGAAAATGTGATGTGTCCACGTCGTGTTTTGGGGCATATCCTGTAGCGGGCGCTAGGCCTACCCACACAAGTGAGGTACAATTTTTATCGGGAGACTTGGGGGAACGCTGGGTGGAAGGAAATTTGTGGCTCCTCTCAAATTCCAGAACTTTCTGTCACCGAAATGAGAGGAAAAAGTGTTTTTTTTGCCAAATTTTGAGGTTTGAAAAGGATTCTGGGTAACAGAACCTGGTCAGAGCCCCACAAGTCACCCCATCTTGGATTCCCCTAGGTGTCTAGTTTTCAAAAATGCGCAGGTTTGCTAGGTTTCCCCAGCTGCCGGCTGAGCTAGAGGCCAAAATCCACAGCTAGGCACTTAGTAAAAAACAGCTCTGTTTTCTTTCTGAAAATGTGATGTGTCCACGTTGTGTTTTGAAGCATATCCTGTCACGGGCGCTAGGCCTACCCACACAAGTGAGGCACCATTTTTATCGGAAGACTTGGGGGAACGCTGGGTGGAAGGAAATCTGTGGCTCCTCTCAGATTCCAGAACTTTCTGTCACCGAAATGACAGGAAAAAGTGTTTTTATAGCCCAATTTTGAAGTTTGCAAAGGATTCTGGGTAACAGAGCCTGGTCAGAGCCCCACAAGTCACCCCATCTTGGATTCCCCTAGGTGTCTAGTATTCAAAAATGTGCAGGTTTGCTAGGTTTCCCCAGGTGCCGGCTGAGTTGGAGGCCAAAATCCACAGCTAGGCACTTAGTAAAAAACAGCTGTGTTTTCTTTCTGAAAATGTGATGTGTCCACGTCGTGTTTTGGGGCATATCCTGTCGCGGGCGCTAGGCCTACCCACACAAGTGAGGTACCATTTTTATCGGGAGACTTGGGGGAACGCTGGGTGGAAGGAAATTTGTGGCTCCTCTCAGATTCCAGAACTTTCTGTCACCGAAATGACAGGAAAAAGTGTTTTTTTGCCAAATTTTGAGGTTTGAAAAGGATTCTGGGTAACAGAACCTGGTCAGAGCCCCACAAGTCACCCCATCTTGGATTCCCCTAGGTGTCTAGTTTTCAAAAATGCGCAGGTTTGCTAGGTTTCCCCAGGTGCCGGCTGAGCTAGAGGCCAAAATCCACAGCTAGGCACTTAGTAAAAAACAGCTGTGTTTTCTTTCTGAAAATGTGATGTGTCCACGTCGTGTTTTGGGGCATATCCTGTCGCGGGCGCTAGGCCTACCCACACAAGTGAGGTACAATTTTTATCGGGAGACTTGGGGGAACGCTGGGTGGAAGGAAATTTGTGGCTCCTCTCAAATTCCAGAACTTTCTGTCACCGAAATGAGAGGAAAAAGTGTTTTTTTTGCCAAATTTTGAGGTTTGAAAAGGATTCTGGGTAACAGAACCTAGTCAGAGCCCCACAAGTCACCCCATCTTGGATTCCCCTAGGTGTCTAGTTTTCAAAAATGCGCAGGTTTGCTAGGTTCCCCCAGGTGCCGGCTGAGCTAGAGGCCAAAATCCACAGCTAGGCACTTAGTAAAAAACAGCTCTGTTTTCTTTCTGAAAATGTGATGTGTCCACGTTGTGTTTTGGAGCATATCCTGTCGCGGGCGCTAGGCCTACCCACACAAGTGAGGCACCATTTTTATCGGAAGACTTGGGGGAACGCTGGGTGGAAGGAAATTTGTGGCTCCTCTCAGATTCCAGAACTTTCTGTCACCGAAATGACAGGAAAAAGTGTTTTTATAGCCCAATTTTGAAGTTTGCAAAGGATTCTGGGTAACAGAACCTGGTCAGAGCCCCAGAAGTCACCCCATCTTGGATTCCCCTAGGTGTCTAGTTTTCAAAAATGTGCAGGTTTGCTAGGTTTCCCCAGGTGCCGGCTGAGTTGGAGGCCAAAATCCACAGCTAGGTACTTAGTAAAAAACAGCTGTGTTTTCTTTCTGAAAATGTGATGTGTCCACGTCGTGTTTTGGGGCATATCCTGTCACAGACGCTAGGCCTACCCACACAAGTGAGGTACCATTTTTATCGGGAGACTTGGGGGAACGCTGGGTGGAAGGAAATTTGTGGCTCCTCTCAGATTTCAGAACTTTCTGTCACCGAAATGACAAGAAGAAGTGTTTTTTTTGCCACATTTTGAGGTTTGCAAAGGATTCTGGGTAACAGAACCTGGTCAGAGCCCCACAAGTCACCCCATCTTGGATTCCCCTAGGTGTCTAGTTTTCAAAAATGCGCAGGTTTGCTAGGTTTCCCCAGGTGCCGGCTGAGCTAGAGGCCAAAATCCACAGCTAGGCACTTAGTAAAAAACAGCTCTGTTTTCTTTCTGAAAATGTGATGTGTCCACGTCGTGTTTTGGGGCATATCCTGTCGCGGGCGCTAGGCCTACCCACACAAGTGAGGTACAATTTTTATCGGGAGACTTGGGGGAACGCTGGGTGGAAGGAAATTTGTGGCTCCTCTCAGATTCCAGAACTTTCTGTCACCGAAATGACAGGAAAAAGTGTTTTTTTGCCACATTTTGAGGTTTGCAAAGGATTCTGGGTAACAGAACCTGGTCAGAGCCCCACAAGTCACCCCATCTTGGATTCCCCTAGGTGTCTAGATTTAAAAAATGCACAGGTTTGCTAGGTTTCCCCAGGTGCCGGCTGAGCTAGAGGCCAAAATCCACAGCTAGGCACTTAGTAAAAAACAGCTCTGTTTTCTTTCTGAAAATGTGATGTGCCCACGTCGTGTTTTGAGGCATATCCTGTCGCGGGCGCTAGGCCTACCCACACAAGTGAGGTACCATTTTTATCAGGAGACTTGGGGGAACCCTGAGTGGAAGGACATTTGTGGCTCCTCTCAGATTCCAGAACTTTCTGTGAACCGAAATGACAGGAAAAAGTGTTTTTTTAGCCAAACTTTGAGGTTTGCAAAGGATTCTGGGTAACAGAACCTGGACAGAGCCTCACAAGTCACCCCATCTTGGATTCCCCTAGGTGTCTAGTTTTAAAAAATGCGCAGGTTTGCTAGGTTCCCCCAGGTGCCGGCTGAGCTAGAGGCCAAAATCCACAGCTAGGCACTTAGTAAAAAACAGCTCTGTTTTCTTTCTGAAAATGTGATGTGTCCACGTCGTGTTTTGGGGCATATCCTGTCACGGACGCTAGGCCTACCCACACAAGTGAGGTACCATTTTTATCGGGAGACTTGGGGGAACGCTGGGTGGAAGGAAATTTGTGGCTCCTCTCAGATTTCAGAACTTTCTGTCACCGAAATGACAAGAAGAAGTGTTTTTTTTGCCACATTTTGAGGTTTGCAAAGGATTCTGGGTAACAGAACCTGGTCAGAGCCCCACAAGTCACCCCATCTTGGATTCCCCTAGGTGTCTAGTTTTCAAAAATGCGCAGGTTTGCTAGGTTTCCCCAGGTGCCGGCTGAGCTAGAGGCCAAAATCCACAGCTAGGCACTTAGTAAAAAACAGCTCTGTTTTCTTTCTGAAAATGTGATGTGTCCACGTCGTGTTTTGGGGCATATCCTGTCGCGGGCGCTAGGCCTACCCACACAAGTGAGGTACAATTTTTATCGGGAGACTTGGGGGAACGCTGGGTGGAAGGAAATTTGTGGCTCCTCTCAGATTCCAGAACTTTCTGTCACCAAAATGACAGGAAAAAGTGTTTTTTTGCCACATTTTGAGGTTTGCAAAGGATTCTGGGTAACAGAACCTGGTCAGAGCCCCACAAGTCACCCCATCTTGGATTCCCCTAGGTGTCTAGATTTAAAAAATGCACAGGTTTGCTAGGTTTCCCCAGGTGCCGGCTGAGCTAGAGGCCAAAATCCACAGCTAGGCACTTAGTAAAAAACAGCTCTGTTTTCTTTCTGAAAATGTGATGTGCCCACGTCGTGTTTTGAGGCATATCCTGTCGCGGGCGCTAGGCCTACCCACACAAGTGAGGTACCATTTTTATCAGGAGACTTGGGGGAACCCTGAGTGGAAGGACATTTGTGGCTCCTCTCAGATTCCAGAACTTTCTGTGAACCGAAATGACAGGAAAAAGTGTTTTTTTAGCCAAACTTTGAGGTTTGCAAAGGATTCTGGGTAACAGAACCTGGTCAGAGCCTCACAAGTCACCCCATCTTGGATTCCCCTAGGTGTCTAGTTTTAAAAAATGCGCAGGTTTGCTAGGTTCCCCCAGGTGCCGGCTGAGCTAGAGGCCAAAATCCACAGCTAGGCACTTAGTAAAAAACAGCTCTGTTTTCTTTCTGAAAATGTGATGTGTCCACGTTGTGTTTTGGAGCATATCCTGTCGCGGGCGCTAGGCCTACCCACACAAGTGAGGCACCATTTTTATCGGAAGACTTGGGGGAACGCTGGGTGGAAGGAAATTTGTGGCTCCTCTCAGATTCCAGAACTTTTTGTCACCGAAATGACAGGAAAAAGTGTTTTTATAGCCCAATTTTGAAGTTTGCAAAGGATTCTGGGTAACAGAACCTGGTCAGAGCCCCACAAGTCACCCCATCTTGGATTCCCCTAGGTGTCTAGTTTTCAAAAATGTGCAGGTTTGCTAGGTTTCCCCAGGTGCCGGCTGTGTTGGAGGCCAAACTCCACAGCTAGGTACTTAGTAAAAAACAGCTGTGTTTTCTTTCTGAAAATGTGATGTGTCCACGTCGTGTTTTGGGGCATATCCTGTCGCGGACGCTAGGCCTACCCACACAAGTGAGGTACCATTTTTATCGGGAGACTTGGGGGAGCGCTGGGTGGAAGGAAATTTGTGGCTCCTCTCAGATTCCAGAACTTTCTGTCACCGAAATGACAGGAAAAAGTGTTTTTTTTGCCAAATTTTGAGGTTTGAAAAGGATTCTGGGTAACAGAACCTGGTCAGAGCCCCAGAAGTCACCCCATCTTGGATTCCCCTAGGTGTCTAGTTTTCAAAAATGCGCAGGTTTGCTAGGTTTCCCCAGGTGCCGGCTGAGCTAGAGGCCAAAATCCACAGCTAGGCACTTAGTAAAAAACAGCTGTGTTTTCTTTCTGAAAATGTGATGTGTCCACGTCGTGTTTTGGGGCATATCCTGTCGCGGGCGCTAGGCCTACCCACACAAGTGAGGTACAATTTTTATCGGGAGACTTGGGGGAACGCTGGGTGGAAGGAAATTTGTGGCTCCTCTCAGATTCCAGAACTTTCTGTCACCGAAATGACAGGAAAAAGTGTTTTTTTTTTGCCAAATTTTGAGGTTTGAAAAGGATTCTGGGTAACAGAACCTGGTCAGAGCCCCACAAGTCACCCCATCTTGGATTCCCCTAGGTGTCTAGCTTTCAAAAATGCACAGGTTTGCTAGGTTTCCCCAGGTGCCGGCTGAGCTAGAGGCCAAAATCCACAGCTAGGCACTTAGTAAAAAACAGCTGTGTTTTCTTTCTGAAAATGTGATGTGTCCACGTCGTGTTTTGGGGCATATCCTGTCGTGGGCGCTAGGCCTACCCACACAAGTGAGGTACCATTTTTATCGGGAGACTTGGGGGAACGTTGGGTGGAAGGAAATTTGTGGCTCCTCTCAGATTCCAGAACTTTCTGTCACCGAAATAACAGGAAAAAGTGTTTTTTTGCCAAATTTTGAGGTTTGAAAAGGATTCTGGGTAACAGAACCTGGTCAGAGCCCCACAAGTCACCCCATCTTGGATTCCCCTAGGTGTCTAGTTTTCAAAAATGCGCAGGTTTGCTAGGTTTCCCCAGGTGCCGGCTGAGCTAGAGGCCAAAATCCACAGCTAGGCACTTAGTAAAAAACAGCTGTGTTTTCTTTCTGAAAATGTGATGTGTCCACGTCGTGTTTTGGGGCATATCCTGTCGCGGGCGCTAGGCCTACCCACACAAGTGAGGTACAATTTTTATCGGGAGACTTGGGGGAACGCTGGGTGGAAGGAAATTTGTGGCTCCTCTCAAATTCCAGAACTTTCTGTCACCGAAATGAGAGGAAAAAGTGTTTTTTTTGCCCAATTTTGAGGTTTGAAAAGGATTCTGGGTAACAGAACCTGGTCAGAGCCCCACAAGTCACCCCATCTTGGATTCCCCTAGGTGTCTAGTTTTCAAAAATGCGCAGGTTTGCTAGGTTCCCCCAGGTGCCGGCTGAGCTAGAGGCCAAAATCCACAGCTAGGCACTTAGTAAAAAACAGCTCTGTTTTCTTTCTGAAAATGTGATGTGTCCACGTTGTGTTTTGGAGCATATCCTGTCGCGGGCGCTAGGCCTACCCACACAAGTGAGGCACCATTTTTATCGGAAGACTTGGGGGAACGCTGGGTGGAAGGAAATTTGTGGCTCCTCTCAGATTCCAGAACTTTCTGTCACCGAAATGACAGGAAAAAGTGTTTTTATAGCCCAATTTTGAAGTTTGCAAAGGATTCTGGGTAACAGAACCTGGTCAGAGCCCCACAAGTCACCCCATCTTGGATTCCCCTAGGTGTCTAGTTTTAAAAAATGTGCAGGTTTGCTATGTTTCCCCAGGTGTCGGCTGAGTTGGAGGCCAAAATCCACAGCTAGGTACTTAGTAAAAAACAGCTGTGTTTTCTTTCTGAAAATGTGATGTGTCCACGTCGTGTTTTGGGGCATATCCTGTCGCGGACGCTAGGCCTACCCACACAAGTGAGGTACCATTTTTATCGGGAGACTTGGGGGAGCGCTGGGTGGAAGGAAATTTGTGGCTCCTCTCAGATTCCAGAACTTTCTGTCACCGAAATGACAGGAAAAAGTGTTTTTTTTGCCAAATTTTGAGGTTTGAAAAGGATTCTGGGTAACAGAGCCTGGTCAGAGCCCCACAAGTCACCCCATCTTGGATTCCCCTAGGTGTCTAGTTTTCAAAAATGTGCAGGTTTGCTAGGTTTCCCCAGGTGCCGGCTAAGCTAGAAGCCAAAATCCACAGCTAGGCACTTAGTAAAAAACAGCTGTGTTTTCTTTCTGAAAATGTGATGTGTCCACGTCGTGTTTTGGGGCATATCCTGTCACGGGCGCTAGGCCTACCCACACAAGTGAGGTACAATTTTTATCGGGAGACTTGGGGGAACGCTGGGTGGAAGGAAATTTGTGGCTCCTCTCAGATTCCAGAACTTTCTGTCACCGAAATGACAGGAAAAAGTGTTTTTTTTGCCAAATTTTGAGGTTTGAAAAGGATTCTGGGTAACAGAACCTGGTCAGAGCCCCACAAGTCACCCCATCTTGGATTCCCCTAGGTGTCTAGCTTTCAAAAATGCACAGGTTTGCTAGGTTTCCCCAGGTGCCGGCTGAGCTAGAGGCCAAAATCCACAGCTAGGCACTTAGTAAAAAACAGCTGTGTTTTCTTTCTGAAAATGTGATGTGTCCACGTCGTGTTTTGGGGCATATCCTGTCGCGGGCGCTAGGCCTACCCACACAAGTGAGGTACCATTTTTATCGGGAGACTTGGGGGAACGCTGGGTGGAAGGAAATTTGTGGCTCCTCTCAGATTCCAGAACTTTCTGTCACCGAAATGACAGGAAAAAGTGTTTTTTTGCCAAATTTTGAGGTTAGAAAAGGATTCTGGGTAACAGAACCTGGTCAGAGCCCCACAAGTCACCCCATCTTGGATTCCCCTAGGTGTCTAGTTTTCAAAAATGCGCAGGTTTGCTAGGTTTCCCCAGGTGCCGGCTGAGCTAGAGGCCAAAATCCACAGCTAGGCACTTAGTAAAAAACAGCTGTGTTTTCTTTCTGAAAATGTGATGTGTCCACGTCGTGTTTTGGGGCATATCCTGTCGCGGGCGCTAGGCCTACCCACACAAGTGAGGTACAATTTTTATCGGGAGACTTGGGGGAACGCTGGGTGGAAGGAAATTTGTGGCTCCTCTCAAATTCCAGAACTTTCTGTCACCGAAATGAGAGGAAAAAGTGTTTTTTTTGCCAAATTTTGAGGTTTGAAAAGGATTTTGGGTAACAGAACCTGGTCAGAGCCCCACAAGTCACCCCATCTTGGATTCCCCTAGGTGTCTAGGTTTCAAAAATGCGCAGGTTTGCTAGGTTCCCCCAGGTGCCGGCTGAGCTAGAGGCCAAAATCCACAGCTAGGCACTTAGTAAAAAACAGCTCTGTTTTCTTTCTGAAAATGTGATGTGTCCACGTTGTGTTTTGGAGCATATCCTGTCGCGGGCGCTAGGCCTACCCACACAAGTGAGGCACCATTTTTATCGGAAGACTTGGGGGAACGCTGGGTGGAAGGAAATTTGTGGCTCCTCTCAGATTCCAGAACTTTCTGTCACCGAAATGACAGGAAAAAGTGTTTTTATAGCCCAATTTTGAAGTTTGCAAAGGATTCTGGGTAACAGAACCTGGTCAGAGCCCCACAAGTCACCCCATCTTGGATTCCCCTAGGTGTCTAGTTTTCAAAAATGTGCAGGTTTGCTAGGTTTCCCCAGGTGCCGGCTGAGTTGGAGGCCAAAATCCACAGCTAGGTACTTAGTAAAAAACAGCTGTGTTTTCTTTCTGAAAATGTGATGTGTCCACGTCGTGTTTTGGGGCATATCCTGTCGCGGACGCTAGGCCTACCCACACAAGTGAGGTACCATTTTTATCGGGAGACTTGGGGGAGCGCTGGGTGGAAGGAAATTTGTGGCTCCTCTCAGATTCCAGAACTTTCTGTCACCGAAATGACAGGAAAAAGTGTTTTTTTTTGCCAAATTTTGAGGTTTGAAAAGGATTCTGGGTAACAGAACCTGGTCAGAGCCCCACAAGACACCCCATCTTGGATTCCCCTAGGTGTCTAGTTTTCAAAAATGCGCAGGTTTGCTAGGTTTCCCCAGGTGCCGGCTAAGCTAGAGGCCAAAATCCACAGCTAGGCACTTAGTAAAAAACAGCTGTGTTTTCTTTCTGAAAATGTGATGTGTCCACGTCGTGTTTTGGGGCATATCCTGTCACGGGCGCTAGGCCTACCTACACAAGTGAGGTACAATTTTTATCGGGAGACTTGGGGGAACGCTGGGTGGAAGGAAATTTGTGGCTCCTCTCAGATTCCAGAACTTTCTGTCACCGAAATGACAGGAAAAAGTGTTTTTTTGGCCAAATTTTGAGGTTTGAAAAGGATTCTGGGTAACAGAACCTGGTCAGAGCCCCACAAGTCACCCCATCTTGGATTCCCCTAGGTGTCTAGCTTTCAAAAATGCACAGGTTTGCTAGGTTTCCCCAGGTGCCGGCTGAGCTAGAGGCCAAAATCCACAGCTAGGCACTTAGTAAAAAACAGCTGTGTTTTCTTTCTGAAAATGTGATGTGTCCACGTCGTGTTTTGGGGCATATCCTGTCGCGGGCGCTAGGCCTACCCACACAAGTGAAGTACAATTTTTATCGGGAGACTTGGGGGAACGCTGGGTGGAAGGAAATTTGTGGCTCCTCTCAAATTCCAGAACTTTCTGTCACCGAAATGAGAGGAAAAAGTGTTTCTTTTGCCAAATTTTGAGGTTTGAAAAGGATTCTGGGTAACAGAACCTGGTCAGAGCCCCACAAGTCACCCCATCTTGGATTCCCCTAGGTGTCTAGTTTTCAAAAATGCGCAGGTTTGCTAGGTTTCCCCAGGTGCCGGCTGAGCTAGAGGCCAAAATCCACAGCTAGGCACTTAGTAAAAAACAGCTCTGTTTTCTTTCTGAAAATGTGATGTGTCCACGTTGTGTTTTGGAGCATATCCTGTCACGGGCGCTAGGCCTACCCACACAAGTGTGGCACCATTTTTATCGGAAGACTTGGGGGAACGCTGGGTGGAAGGAAATTTGTGGCTCCTCTCAGATTCCAGAACTTTCTGTCACCGAAATGACAGGAAAAAGTGTTTTTATAGCCCAATTTTGAAGTTTGCAAAGGATTCTGGGTAACAGAGCCTGGTCAGAGCCCCACAAGTCACCCCATCTTGGATTCCCCTAGGTGTCTAGTTTTCAAAAATGTGCAGGTTTGCTAGGTTTCCTCAGGTGCCGGCTGAGTTGGAGGCCAAAATCCACAGCTAGGCACTTAGTAAAAAACAGCTGTGTTTTCTTTCTGAAAATGTGATGTGTCGACGTCGTGTTTTGGGGCATATCCTGTCGCGGGCGCTAGGCCTACCCACACAAGTGAGGTACCATTTTTATCGGGAGACTTGGGGGAACGCTGGCTGGAAGGAAATTTGTGGCTCCTCTCAGATTCCAGAACTTTCTGTCACCGAAATGACAGGAAAAAGTGTTTTTTTTGCCAAATTTTGAGGTTTGAAAAGGATTCTGGGTAACAGAACCTGGTCAGAGCCCCACAAGTCACCCCATCTTGGATTCCCCTAGGTGTCTAGTTTTCAAAAATGCACAGGTTTGCTAGGTTTCCCCAGGTGCCGGCTGAGCTAGAGGCCAAAATCCACAGCTAGGCACTTAGTAAAAAACAGCTGTGTTTTCTTTCTGAAAATGTGATGTGTCCACGTCGTGTTTTGGGGCATATCCTGTCGCGGGCGCTAGGCCTACCCACACAAGTGAGGCACCATTTTTATCGGAAGACTTGGGGGAACGCTGGGTGGAAGGAAATTTGTGGCTCCTCTCAGATTTCAGAACTTTCTGTCACCGAAATGACAAGAAGAAGTGTTTTTTTTGCCACATTTTGAGGTTTGCAAAGGATTCTGGGTAACAGAACCTGGTCAGAGCCCCACAAGTCACCCCATCTTTGCTTCCCCTAGGTGTCTAGTTTTCAAAAATGCACAGGTTTGCTAGGTTTCCCCAGGTGCCGGCTGAGCTAGAGGCCAAAATCCACAGCTAGGCACTTAGTAAAAAACAGCTCTGTTTTCTTTCTGAAAATGTGATGTGTCCACGTTGTGTTTTGGAGCATATCCTGTCGCGGGCGCTAGGCCTACCCACACAAGTGAGGCACCATTTTTATCGGAAGACTTGGGGGAACGCTGGGTGGAAGGAAATTTGTGGCTCCTCTCAGATTCCAGAACTTTCTGTCACCGAAATGACAGGAAAAAGTGTTTTTTTTGGCCAAATTTTGAGGTTTGAAAAGGATTCTGGGTAACAGAACCTTGTCAGAGCCCCACAAGTCACCCCATCTTGGATTCCCCTAGGTGTCTAGTTTTCAAAAATGCGCAGGTTTGCTAGGTTTCACCAGGTGCCGGCTAAGCTAGAGGCCAAAATCCACAGCTAGGCACTTAGTAAAAAACAGCTGTGTTTTCTTTCTGAAAATGTGATGTGTCCACGTCGTGTTTTGGGGCATATCCTGTCACGGGCGCTAGGCCTACCCACACAAGTGAGGTACAATTTTTATCGGGAGACTTGGGGGAACGCTGGGTGGAAGGAAATTTGTGGCTCCTCTCAGATTCCAGAACTTTCTGTCACCGAAATGACAGGAAAAAGTGTTTTTTTTGCCAAATTTTGAGGTTTGAAAAGGATTCTGGGTAACAGAACCTGGTCAGAGCCCCACAAGTCACCCCATCTTGGATTCCCCTAGGTGTCTAGCTTTCAAAAATGCACAGGTTTGCTAGGTTTCCCCAGGTGCCGGCTGAGCTAGAGGCCAAAATCCACAGCTAGGCACTTAGTAAAAAACAGCTGTGTTTTCTTTCTGAAAATGTGATGTGTCCACGTCGTGTTTTGGGGCATATCCTGTCGCGGGCGCTAGGCCTACCCACACAAGTGAGGTACCATTTTTATCGGGAGACTTGGGGGAACGCTGGGTGGAAGGAAATTTGTGGCTCCTCTCAGATTCCAGAACTTTCTGTCACCGAAATGACAGGAAAAAGTGTTTTTTTTGCCAAATTTTGAGGTTTGAAAAGGATTCTGGGTAACAGAACCTGGTCAGAGCCCCACAAGTCACCCCATCTTGGATTCCCCTAGGTGTCTAGTTTTCAAAAATGCGCAGGTTTGCTAGGTTTCCCCAGGTGCCGGCTGAGCTAGAGGCCAAAATCCACAGCTAGGCACTTAGTAAAAAACAGCTGTGTTTTCTTTCTGAAAATGTGATGTGTCCACGTCGTGTTTTGGGGCATATCCTGTCGCGGGCGCTAGGCCTACCCACACAAGTGAGGTACAATTTTTATCGGGAGACTTGGGGGAACGCTGGGTGGAAGGAAATTTGTGGCTCCTCTCAAATTCCAGAACTTTCTGTCACCGAAATGAGAGGAAAAAGTGTTTCTTTTGCCAAATTTTGAGGTTTGAAAAGGATTCTGGGTAACAGAACCTGGTCAGAGCCCCACAAGTCACCCCATCTTGGATTCCCCTAGGTGTCTAGTTTTCAAAAATGCGCAGGTTTGCTAGGTTTCCCCAGGTGCCGGCTGAGCTAGAGGCCAAAATCCACAGCTAGGCACTTAGTAAAAAACAGCTCTGTTTTCTTTCTGAAAATGTGATGTGTCCACGTTGTGTTTTGGAGCATATCCTGTCACGGGCGCTAGGCCTACCCACACAAGTGAGGCACCATTTTTATCGGAAGACTTGGGGGAACGCTGGGTGGAAGGAAATTTGTGGCTCCTCTCAGATTCCAGAACTTTCTGTCACCGAAATGACAGGAAAAAGTGTTTTTATAGCCCAATTTTGAAGTTTGCAAAGTATTCTGGGTAACAGAGCCTGGTCAGAGCCCCACAAGTCACCCCATCTTGGATTCCCCTAGGTGTCTAGTTTTCAAAAATGTGCAGGTTTGCTAGGTTTCCCCAGGTGCCGTCTGAGTTGGAGGCCAAAATCCACAGCTAGGCCCTTAGTAAAAAACAGCTGTGTTTTCTTTCTGAAAATGTGATGTGTCCACGTCGTGTTTTGGGGCATATCCTGTCGCGGGCGCTAGGCCTACCCACACAAGTGAGGTACCATTTTTATCGGGAGACTTGGGGGAACGCTGGCTGGAAGGAAATTTGTGGCTCCTCTCAGATTCCAGAACTTTCTGTCACCGAAATGACAGGGAAAAAGTGTTTTTTTGCCAAATTTTGAGGTTTGAAAAGGATTCTGGGTAACAGAACCTGGTCAGAGCCCCACAAGTCACCCCATCTTGGATTCCCCTAGGTGTCTAGTTTTCAAAAATGCGCAGGTTTGCTAGGTTTCCCCAGGTGCCGGCTGAGCTAGAGGCCAAAATCCACAGCTAGGCACTTAGTAAAAAACAGCTGTGTTTTTCTTTCTGAAAATGTGATGGTCCACGTCGTGTTTTGGGGCATATCCTGTCGCGGGCGCTAGGCCTACCCACACAAGTGAGGTACAATTTTTATCGGGAGACTTGGGGGAATGCTGGGTGGAAGGAAATTGTGGCTCCTCTCAAATTCCAGAACTTTCTGTCACCGAAATGAGAGGAAAAAGTGTTTATTTTGCCAAATTTTGAGGTTTGAAAAGGATTCTGGGTAACAGAACCTGGTCAGAGCCCACAAGTCACCCCATCTTGGATTCTCCTAGGTGTCTAGTTTTCAAAAATGCGCGGGTTTGCTAGGTTTCCCCAGGTGCCGGCTGAGCTAGAGGCCAAAATCCACAGCTAGGCACTTAGTAAAAAACAGCTCTGTTTTCTTTCTGAAAATGTGATGTGTCCACGTTGTGTTTTGGAGCATATCCTGTCACGGGCGCTAGGCCTACCCACACAAGTGAGGCACCATTTTATCGGAAGACTTGGGGGAACGCTGGGTGGAAGGAAATTTGTGGCTCCTCTCAGATTCCAGAACTTTCTGTCACCGAAATGACAGGAAAAAGTGTTTTTATAGCCCAATTTTGAAGTTTGCAAAGGATTCTGGGTAACAGAGCCTGGTCAGAGCCCCACAAGTCACCCCATCTTGGATTCCCCTAGGTGTCTAGTTTTCAAAAATGTGCAGGTTTGCTAGGTTTCCCCAGGTGCCGGCTGAGTTGGAGGCCAAAATCCACAGCTAGGCACTTAGTAAAAAACAGCTGTGTTTTCTTTCTGAAAATGTGATGTGTCTACGTCGTGTTTTGGGGCATATCCTGTCGCGGGGCGCTAGGCCTACCCACACAAGTGAGGTACCATTTTTATCGGGAGACTTGGGGGAACGCTGGCTGGAAGGAAATTTGTGGCTCCTCTCAGATTCAGAACTTTCTGTCACCGAAATGACAGGAAAAAGTGTTTTTTTGCCAAATTTTGAGGTTTGAAAAGGATTCTGGGTAACAGAACCTGGTCAGAGCCCCACAAGTCACCCCATCTTGGATTCCCCTAGGTGTCTAGTTTTCAAAAATGCACAGGTTTGCTAGGTTTCCCCAGGTGCCGGCTGAGCTAGAGGCCAAAATCCACAGCTAGGCACTTAGTAAAAAACAGCTGTGTTTTCTTTCTGAAAATGTGATGTGTCCACGTCGTGTTTTGGGGCATATCCTGTCACGGGCGCTAGGCCTACCCACACAAGTGAGGCGACCATTTTATCGAAGACTTGGGGGAACGCTGGGGTGGAAGGAAATTTGTGGCTCCTCTCAGATTCCAGAACTTTCTGTCACCGAAATGACAGGAAAAAGTGTTTTTTTGCCAAATTTTGAGGTTTGAAAAGGATTCTGGGTAACAGAACCTGGTCAGTGCCCCACAAGTCACCCCATCTTGGATTCCCTAGGTGTCTAGTTTTCAAAAATGCGCAGGTTTGCTAGGTTTCCCCAGGTGCCGGCTGAGCTAGAGGCCAAAATCCACAGCTAGGCACTTAGTAAAAAACAGCTGTGTTTTCTTTCTGAAAATGTGATGTGTCCACGTCGTGTTTTGGGGCATATCCTGTCGCGGGCGCTAGGCCTACCCACACAAGTGAGGTACAATTTTTATCGGGAGACTTGGGGGAACGCTGGGGTGGAAGGAAAATTTTGGCTCCTCTCAAATTCCAGAACTTTCTGTCACCGAAATGAGAGGAAAAAGTGTTTCTTTTGCCAAATTTTGAGGTTTGAAAAGGATTCTGGGTAACAGAACCTGGTCAGAGCCCCACAAGTCACCCCATCTTGGATTCCCCTAGGTGTCTAGTTTTCAAAAATGCGCAGGTTTGCTAGGTTTCCCCAGGTGCCGGCTGAGCTAGAGGCCAAAATCCACAGCTAGGCACTTAGTAAAAAACAGCTCTGTTTTCTTTCTGAAAATGTGATGTGTCCACGTTGTGTTTTGGAGCATATCCTGTCACGGGCGCTAGGCCTACCCACACAAGTGAGGCACCATTTTTATCGGAAGACTTGGGGGAACGCTGGGTGGAAGGAAATTTGTGGCTCCTCTCAGATTCCAGAACTTTCTGTCACCGAAATGACAGGAAAAAGTGTTTTTATAGCCCAATTTTGAAGTTTGCAAAGTATTCTGGGTAACAGAGCCTGGTCAGAGCCCCACAAGTCACCCCATCTTGGATTCCCCTAGGTGTCTAGTTTTCAAAAATGTGCAGGTTTGCTAGGTTTCCCCAGGTGCCGTCTGAGTTGGAGGCCAAAATCCACAGCTAGGCCCTTAGTAAAAAACAGCTGTGTTTTCTTTCTGAAAATGTGATGTGTCCACGTCGTGTTTTGGGGCATATCCTGTCGCGGGCGCTAGGCCTACCCACACAAGTGAGGTACCATTTTTATCGGGAGACTTGGGGGAACGCTGGCTGGAAGGAAATTTGTGGCTCCTCTCAGATTCCAGAACTTTCTGTCACCGAAATGACAGGAAAAAGTGTTTTTTTGCCAAATTTTGAGGTTTGAAAAGGATTCTGGGTAACAGAACCTGGTCAGAGCCCCACAAGTCACCCCATCTTGGATTCCCCTAGGTGTCTAGTTTTCAAAAATGCGCAGGTTTGCTAGGTTTCCCCAGGTGCCGGCTGAGCTAGAGGCCAAAATCCACAGCTAGGCACTTAGTAAAAAACAGCTGTGTTTTCTTTCTGAAAATGTGATGTGTCCACGTCGTGTTTTGGGGCATATCCTGTCGCGGGCGCTAGGCCTACCCACACAAGTGAGGTACAATTTTTATCGGGAGACTTGGGGGAATGCTGGGTGGAAGGAAATTTGTGGCTCCTCTCAAATTCCAGAACTTTCTGTCACCGAAATGAGAGGAAAAAGTGTTTCTTTTGCCAAATTTTGAGGTTTGAAAAGGATTCTGGGTAACAGAACCTGGTCAGAGCCCCACAAGTCACCCCATCTTGGATTCTCCTAGGTGTCTAGTTTTCAAAAATGCGCGGGTTTGCTAGGTTTCCCCAGGTGCCGGCTGAGCTAGAGGCCAAAATCCACAGCTAGGCACTTAGTAAAAAACAGCTCTGTTTTCTTTCTGAAAATGTGATGTGTCCACGTTGTGTTTTGGAGCATATCCTGTCACGGGCGCTAGGCCTACCCACACAAGTGAGGCACCATTTTTATCGGAAGACTTGGGGGAACGCTGGGTGGAAGGAAATTTGTGGCTCCTCTCAGATTCCAGAACTTTCTGTCACCGAAATGACAGGAAAAAGTGTTTTTATAGCCCAATTTTGAAGTTTGCAAAGGATTCTGGGTAACAGAGCCTGGTCAGAGCCCCACAAGTCACCCCATCTTGGATTCCCCTAGGTGTCTAGTTTTCAAAAATGTGCAGGTTTGCTAGGTTTTCCCCAGGTGCCGGCTGAGTTGGAGGCCAAAATCCACAGCTAGGCACTTAGTAAAAAACAGCTGTGTTTTCTTTCTGAAAATGTGATGTGTCTACGTCGTGTTTTGGGGCATATCCTGTCGCGGGCGCTAGGCCTACCCACACAAGTGAGGTACCATTTTTATCGGGAGACTTGGGGGAACGCTGGCTGGAAGGAAATTTGTGGCTCCTCTCAGATTCCAGAACTTTCTGTCACCGAAATGACAGGAAAAAGTGTTTTTTTGCCAAATTTTGAGGTTTGAAAAGGATTCTGGGTAACAGAACCTGGTCAGAGCCCCACAAGTCACCCCATCTTGGATTCCCCTAGGTGTCTAGTTTTCAAAAATGCACAGGTTTGCTAGGTTTCCCCAGGTGCCGGCTGAGCTAGAGGCCAAAATCCACAGCTAGGCACTTAGTAAAAAACAGCTGTGTTTTCTTTCTGAAAATGTGATGTGTCCACGTCGTGTTTTGGGGCATATCCTGTCACGGGCGCTAGGCCTACCCACACAAGTGAGGTACAATTTTGATCGGGAGACTTGGGGGAACGCTGGGTGGAAGGAAATTTGTGGCTCCTCTCAGATTCCAGAACTTTCTGTCACCGAAATGACAGGAAAAAGTGTTTTTTTGGCCAAATTTTGAGGTTTGAAAAGGATTCTGGGTAACAGAACCTGGTCAGAGCCCCACAAGTCACCCCATCTTGGATTCCCCTAGGTGTCTAGCTTTCAAAAATGCACAGGTTTGCTAGGTTTCCCCAGGTGCCGGCTGAGCTAGAGGCCAAAATCCACAGCTAGGCACTTAGTAAAAAACAGCTGTGTTTTCTTTCTGAAAATGTGATGTGTCCACGTCGTGTTTTGGGGCATATCCTGTCGCGGGCGCTAGGCCTACCCACACAAGTGAGGTACCATTTTTATCGGGAGACTTGGGGGAACGTTGGGTGGAAGGAAATTTGTGGCTCCTCTCAGATTCCAGAACTTTCTGTCACCGAAATGACAGGAAAAAGTGTTTTTTTTGCCAAATTTTGAGGTTTGAAAAGGATTCTGGGTAACAGAGCCTGGTCAGAGCCCCACAAGTCACCCCATCTTGGATTCCCCTAGGTGTCTAGTTTTCAAAAATGCGCAGGTTTGCTAGGTTTCCCCAGGTGCCGGCTGAGCTAGAGGCCAAAATCCACAGCTAGGCACTTAGTAAAAAAACAGCTGTGTTTTCTTTCTGAAAATGTGATGTGTCCACGTCGTGTTTTGGGGCATATCCTGTCGCGGGCGCTAGGCCTACCCACACAAGTGAGGTACAATTTTTATCGGGAGACTTGGGGGAACGCTGGGTGGAAGGAAATTTGTGGCTCCTCTCAAATTCCAGAACTTTCTGTCACCGAAATGAGAGGAAAAAGTGTTTCTTTTGCCAAATTTTGAGGTTTGAAAAGGATTCTGGGTAACAGAACCTGGTCAGAGCCCCACAAGTCACCCCATCTTGGATTCCCCTAGGTGTCTAGTTTACAAAAATGCGCAGGTTTGCTAGGTTTCCCCAGGTGCCGGCTGAGCTAGAGGCCAAAATCCACAGCTAGGCACTTAGTAAAAAACAGCTCTGTTTTCTTTCTGAAAATGTGATGTGTCCACGTTGTGTTTTGGAGCATATCCTGTCACGGGCGCTAGGCCTACCCACACAAGTGTGGCACCATTTTTATCGGAAGACTTGGGGGAACGCTGGGTGGAAGGAAATTTGTGGCTCCTCTCAGATTCCAGAACTTTCTGTCACCGAAATGACAGGAAAAAGTGTTTTTATAGCCCAATTTTGAAGTTTGCAAAGGATTCTGGGTAACAGAGCCTGGTCAGAGCCCCACAAGTCACCCCATCTTGGATTCCCCTAGGTGTCTAGTTTTCAAAAATGTGCAGGTTTGCTAGGTTTCCCCAGGTGCCGGCTGAGTTGGAGGCCAAAATCCACAGCTAGGCACTTAGTAAAAAACAGCTGTGTTTTCTTTCTGAAAATGTGATGTGTCGACGTCGTGTTTTGGGGCATATCCTGTCGCGGGCGCTAGGCCTACCCACACAAGTGAGGTACCATTTTTATCGGGAGACTTGGGGGAACGCTGGCTGGAAGGAAATTTGTGGCTCCTCTCAGATTCCAGAACTTTCTGTCACCGAAATGACAGGAAAAAGTGTTTTTTTGCCAAATTTTGAGGTTTGAAAAGGATTCTGGGTAACAGAACCTGGTCAGAGCCCCACAAGTCACCCCATCTTGGATTCCCCTAGGTGTCTAGTTTTCAAAAATGCGCAGGTTTGCTAGGTTTCCCCAGGTGCCGGCTGAGCTAGAGGCCAAAATCCACAGCTAGGCACTTAGTAAAAAACAGCTGTGTTTTCTTTCTGAAAATGTGATGTGTCCACGTCGTGTTTTGGGGCATATCCTGTCGCGGGCGCTAGGCCTACCCACACAAGTGAGGCACCATTTTTATCGGGAGACTTGGGGGAACGCTGGGTGGAAGGAAATTTGTGGCTCCTCTCAGATTCCAGAACTTTCTGTCACCGAAATGACAGGAAAAAGTGTTTTTTTGCCAAATTTTGAGGTTTGAAAAGGATTCTGGGTAACAGAACCTGGTCAGAGCCCCACAAGTCACCCCATCTTGGATTCCCCTAGGTGTCTAGTTTTCAAAAATGCACAGGTTTGCTAGGTTTCCCCAGGTGCCGGCTGAGCTAGAGGCCAAAATCCACAGCTAGGCACTTAGTAAAAAACAGCTGTGTTTTCTTTCTGAAAATGTGATGTGTCCACGTCGTGTTTTGGGGCATATCCTGTCGCGGGCGCTAGGCCTACCCACACAAGTGAGGCACCATTTTTATTGGAAGACTTGGGGGAACGCTGGGTGGAAGGAAATTTGTGGCTCCTCTCAGATTTCAGAACTTTCTGTCACCGAAATGACAAGAAGAAGTGTTTTTTTTGCCACATTTTGAGGTTTGCAAAGGATTCTGGGTAACAGAACCTGGTCAGAGCCCCACAAGTCACCCCATCTTTGATTCCCCTAGGTGTCTAGTTTTCAAAAATGCACAGGTTTGCTAGGTTTCCCCAGGTGCCGGCTGAGCTAGAGGCCAAAATCCACAGCTAGGCACTTAGTAAAAAACAGCTCTGTTTTCTTTCTGAAAATGTGATGTGTCCACGTTGTGTTTTGGAGCATATCCTGTCGCGGGCGCTAGGCCTACCCACACAAGTGAGGCACCATTTTTATCGGAAGACTTGGGGGAACGCTGGGTGGAAGGAAATTTGTGGCTCCTCTCAGATTCCAGAACTTTCTGTCACCGAAATGACAGGAAAAAGTGTTTTTTTTTGCCAAATTTTGAGGTTTGAAAAGGATTCTGGGTAACAGAACCTGGTCAGAGCCCCACAAGTCACCCCATCTTGGATTCCCCTAGGTGTCTAGTTTTCAAAAATGCACAGGTTTGCTAGGTTTCCCCAGGTGCCGGCTGAGCTAGAGGCCAAAATCCACAGCTAGGCACTTAGTAAAAAACAGCTCTGTTTTCTTTCTGAAAATGTGATGTGTCCACGTCGTGTTTTGGGGCATATCCTGTCGCGGGCGCTAGGCCTACCCACACAAGTGAGGTACAATTTTTATCGGGAGACTTGGGGGAACGCTGGGTGGAAGGAAATTTGTGGCTCCTCTCAGATTCCAGAACTTTCTGTCACCGAAATGACAGGAAAAAGTGTTTTTTTTTTGCCAAATTTTGAGGTTTGAAAAGGATTCTGGGTAACAGAACCTGGTCAGAGCCCCACAAGTCACCCCATCTTGGATTCCCCTAGGTGTCTAGTTTTCAAAAATGCGCAGGTTTGCTAGGTTTCACCAGGTGCCGGCTAAGCTAGAGGCCAAAATCCACAGCTAGGCACTTAGTAAAAAACAGCTGTGTTTTCTTTCTGAAAATGTGATGTGTCCACGTCGTGTTTTGGGGCATATCCTGTCACGGGCGCTAGGCCTACCCACACAAGTGAGGTACAATTTTTATCGGGAGACTTGGGGGAACGCTGGGTGGAAGGAAATTTGTGGCTCCTCTCAGATTCCAGAACTTTCTGTCACCGAAATGACAGGAAAAAGTGTTTTTTTTGCCAAATTTTGAGGTTTGAAAAGGATTCTGGGTAACAGAACCTGGTCAGAGCCCCACAAGTCACCCCATCTTAGATTCCCCTAGGTGTCTAGCTTTCAAAAATGCACAGGTTTGCTAGGTTTCCCCAGGTGCCGGCTGAGCTAGAGGCCAAAATCCACAGCTAGGCACTTAGTAAAAAACAGCTGTGTTTTCTTTCTGAAAATGTGATGTGTCCACGTCGTGTTTTGGGGCATATCCTGTCGCGGGCGCTAGGCCTACCCACACAAGTGAGGTACCATTTTTATCGGGAGACTTGGGGGAACGCTGGGTGGAAGGAAATTTGTGGCTCCTCTCAGATTCCAGAACTTTCTGTCACCGAAATGACAGGAAAAAGTGTTTTTTTTGCCAAATTTTGAGGTTTGAAAAGGATTCTGGGTAACAGAACCTGGTCAGAGCCCCACAAGTCACCCCATCTTGGATTCCCCTAGGTGTCTAGTTTTCAAAAATGCGCAGGTTTGCTAGGTTTCCCCAGGTGCCGGCTGAGCTAGAGGCCAAAATCCACAGCTAGGCACTTAGTAAAAAACAGCTGTGTTTTCTTTCTGAAAATGTGATGTGTCCACGTCGTGTTTTGGGGCATATCCTGTCGCGGGCGCTAGGCCTACCCACACAAGTGAGGTACAATTTTTATCGGGAGACTTGGGGGAACGCTGGGTGGAAGGAAATTTGTGGCTCCTCTCAGATTCCAGAACTTTCTGTCACCAAAATGACAGGAAAAAGTGTTTTTTTTGCCAAATTTTGAGGTTTGAAAAGGATTCTGGGTAACAGAACCTGGTCAGAGCCCCACAAATCACCCCATCTTTAATTCCCCTAGGTGTCTAGTTTTCAAAAATGCGCAGGTTTGCTAGGTTTCCCCAGGTGCCGGCTGAGCTAGAGGCCAAAATCCACAGCTAGGCACTTAGTAAAAAACAGCTCTGTTTTCTTTCTGAAAATGTGATGTGTCCACGTTGTGTTTTGGAGCATATCCTGTCGCGGGCGCTAGGCCTACCCACACAAGTGAGGCACCATTTTTATTGGAAGACTTGGGGGAACGCTGGGTGGAAGGAAATTTGTGGCTCCTCTCAGATTCCAGAACTTTCTGTCACCGAAATGACAGGAAAAAGTGTTTTTATAGCCCAATTTTGACGTTTGCAAAGGATTCTGGGTAACAGAGCCTGGTCAGAGCCCCACAAGTCACCCCATCTTGGATTCCCCTAGGTGTCTAGTTTTCAAAAATGTGCAGGTTTGCTAGGTTTCCCCAGGTGCCGGCTGAGTTGGAGGCCAAAATCCACAGCTAGGCACTTAGTAAAAAACAGCTCTGTTTTCTTTCTGAAAATGTGATGTGTCCACGTCGTGTTTTGGGGCATATCCTGTCGCGGGCGCTAGGCCTACCCACACAAGTGAGGCACCATTTTTATCGGAAGACTTGGGGGAACGCTGGGTGGAAGGAAATTTGTGGCTCCTTTCAGATTTCAGAACTTTCTGTCACCGAAATGACAAGAAGAAGTGTTTTTTTTGCCACATTTTGAGGTTTGCAAAGGATTCTGGGTAACAGAACCTGGTCAGAGCCCCACAAGTCACCCCATCTTGGATTCCCCTAGGTGTCTAGTTTTCAAAAATGCACAGGTTTGCTAGGTTTCCCCAGGTGCCGGCTGAGCTAGAGGCCAAAATCCACAGCTAGGCACTTAGTAAAAAACAGCTCTGTTTTCTTTCTGAAAATGTGATGTGTCCACGTTGTGTTTTGGAGCATATCCTGTCGCGGGCGCTAGTCCTACCCACACAAGTGAGGCACCATTTTTATCGGAAGACTTGGGGGAACGCTGGGTTTGAGGAAATTTGTGGCTCCTCTCAGATTCCAGAACTTTCTGTCACCGAAATCACAGGAAAAAGTGTTTTTATAGCCCAATTTTGAAGTTTGCAAAGGATTCTGGGTAACAGAACCTGGTCAGAGCCCCAAAAGTCACCCCATCTTGGATTCCCCTAGGTGTCTAGTTTTCAAAAATGTGCAGGTTTGCTAGGTTTCCCCAGGTGCCGGCTGAGTTGGAGGCCAAATTCCACAGCTAGGCACTTAGTAAAAAACAGCTCTGTTTTCTTTCTGAAAATGTGATGTGTCCACGTCGTGTTTTGGGGCATATCCTGTCGCGGGCGCTAGGCCTACCCACACAAGTGAGGTACAATTTTTATCGGGAGACTTGGGGGAACGCTGGGTGGAAGGAAATTTGTGGCTCCTCTCAGGTTCCAGAACTTTCTGTCACCGAAATGACAGGAAAAAGTTTTGTTTTTGCCAAATTTTGAGGTTTGAAAAGGATTCTGGGTAACAGAACCTGGTCAGAGCCCCACAAGTCACCCCATCTTGGATTCCCCTAGGTGTCTAGTTTTCAAAAATGCACAGGTTTGCTAGGTTTCCCCAGGTGCCGGCTGAGCTAGAGGCCAAAATCCACAGCTAGGCACTTAGTAAAAAACAGCTGTGTTTTCTTTCTGAAAATGTGATGTGTCCACGTCGTGTTTTGGGGCATATCCTGTCGCGGGCGCTAGGCCTACCCACACAAGTGAGGCACCATTTTTATCGGAAGACTTGGGGGAACGCTGGGTGGAAGGAAATTAGTGGCTCCTCTCAGATTTCAGAACTTTCTGTCACCGAAATGACAAGAAGAAGTGTTTTTTTTGCCACATTTTGAGGTTTGCAAAGGATTCTGGGTAACAGAACCTGGTCAGAGCCCCACAAGTCACCCCATCTTTGATTCCCCTAGGTGTCTAGTTTTCAAAAATGCACAGGTTTGCTAGGTTTCCCCAGGTGCCGGCTGAGCTAGAGGCCAAAATCCACAGCTAGGCACTTAGTAAAAAACAGCTCTGTTTTCTTTCTGAAAATGTGATGTGTCTACGTTGTGTTTTGGAGCATATCCTGTCGCGGGCGCTAGGCCTACCCACACAAGTGAGGCACCATTTTTATCGGAAGACTTGGGGGAACGCTGGGTGGAAGGAAATTTGTGGCTCCTCTCAGATTCCAGAACTTTCTGTCACCGAAATGACAGGAAAAAGTGTTTTTTTGGCCAAATTTTGAGGTTTGAAAAGGATTCTGGGTAACAGAACCTGGTCAGAGCCCCACAAGTCACCCCATCTTGGATTCCCCTAGGTGTGTAGTTTTTAAAAATGCGCAGGTTTGCTAGGTTTCCCCAGGTACCGGCTGAGCTAGAGGCCAAAATCCACAGCTAGGCACTTAGTAAAAAACAGCTCTGTTTTCTTTCTGAAATTGTGATGTGTCCACGTCGTGTTTTGGGGCATATCCTGTCGCGGGCGCTAGGCCTACCCACACAAGTGAGGTACAATTTTTATCGGGAGACTTGGGGGAACGCTGGGTGGAAGGAAATTTGTGGCTCCTCTCAGGTTCCAGAACTTTCTGTCACCGAAATGACAGGAAAAAGTTTTTTTTTTGCCAAATTTTGAGGTTTGAAAAGGATTCTGGGTAACAGAACCTGGTCAGAGCCCCACAAGTCACCCCATCTTGGATTCCCCTAGGTGTCTAGTTTTCAAAAATGCACAGGTTTGCTAGGTTTCCCCAGGTGCCGGCTGAGCTAGAGGCCAAAATCCACAGCTAGGCACTTAGTAAAAAACAGCTGTGTTTTCTTTCTGAAAATGTGATGTGTCCACGTCGTGTTTTGGGGCATATCCTGTCGCGGGCGCTAGGCCTACCCACACAAGTGAGGCACCATTTTTATCGGAAGACTTGGGGGAACGCTGGGTAGAAGGAAATTTTTGGCTCCTCTCAGATTTCAGAACTTTCTGTCACCGAAATGACAAGAAGAAGTGTTTTTTTTGCCACATTTTGAGGTTTGCAAAGGATTCTGGGTAACAGAACCTGGTCAGAGCCCCACAAGTCACCCCATCTTTGATTCCCCTAGGTGTCTAGTTTTCAAAAATGCACAGGTTTGCTAGGTTTCCCCAGGTGCCGGCTGAGCTAGAGGCCAAAATCCACAGCTAGGCACTTAGTAAAAAACAGCTCTGTTTTCTTTCTGAAAATGTGATGTGTCCACGTTGTGTTTTGGAGCATATCCTGTCGCGGGCGCTAGGCCTACCCACACAAGTGAGGCACCATTTTTATCGGAAGACTTGGGGGAACGCTGGGTGGAAGGAAATTTGTGGCTCCTCTCAGATTCCAGAACTTTCTGTCACCGAAATGACAGGAAAAAGTGTTTTTTTTTGCCAAATTTTGAGGTTTGAAAAGGATTCTGGGTAACAGAACCTGGTCAGAGCCCCACAAGTCACCCCATCTTGGATTCCCCTAGGTGTGTAGTTTTCAAAAATGCGCAGGTTTGCTAGGTTTCCCCAGGTACCGGCTGAGCTAGAGGCCAAAATCCACAGCTAGGCACTTAGTAAAAAACAGCTCTGTTTTCTTTCTGAAAATGTGATGTGTCCACGTCGTGTTTTGGGGCATATCCTGTCGCGGGCGCTAGGCCTACCCACACAAGTGAGGTACAATTTTTATCGGGAGACTTGGGGGGAACGCTGGGTTGAAGGAAATTTGTGGCTCCTCTCAGATTCCAGAACTTTCTGTCACCGAAATGACAGGAAAAAGTGTTTTTTTTTGCCAAATTTTGAGGTTTGAAAATGATTCTGGGTAACAGAACCTGGTCAGAGCCCCACAAGTCACCCCATCTTGGATTCCCGTAGGCGTCTAGTTTTAAAAAATGCACAGGTTTGCTAGGTTTCCCCAGGTGCCGGCTGAGCTAGAGGCCAAAATCCACAGCTAGGCACTTAGCAAAAAACAGCTGTGTTTTCTTTCTGAAAATGTGATGTGTCCACGTCGTGTTTTGGGGCATATTCTGTCGCGGGCGCTAGGCCTACCCACACAAGTGAGGTACCATTTTTATCGGGAGACTTGGGGGAACGCTGGGTGGAAGGAAATTTGTGGCTCCTCTCAGATTCCAGAACTTTCTGTCACCGAAATGAGAGGAAAAAGTGTTTTTTTGCCAAATTTTGAGGTTTGAAAAGGATTCTGGGTAACAGAACCTGGTCAGAGCCCCACAAGTCACCCTATCTTGGATTCCCCTAGGTGTCTAGTTTTAAAAAATGCACAGGTTTGCTAGGTTTCCCCAGGTGCCGGCTGAGCTAGAGGCCAAAATCCACAGCTAGGCACTTAGTAAAAAACAGCTGTGTTTTCTTTCTGAAAACGTGATGTGTCCACGTCGTGTTTTGGGGCATATCCTGTCGCGGGCGCTAGGCCTACCCACACAAGTGAGGCACCATTTTTATCGGAACACTTGGGGGAACTTTGGGTGGAAGGAAATTTGTGGCTCCTCTCAGATTTCAGAACTTTCTGTCACCGAAATTACAAGAAGAAGTGTTTTTTTTGCCACATTTTGAGGTTCGCAATGGATTCTGGGTAACAGAACCTGGTCAGAGCCCCTCAAGTCACCCCATCTTGGATTCCCCTAGGTGTCTAGTTTTCAAAAATGTGCAGGTTTGCTAGGTTTCCCCAGGTGCCGGCTGAGCTAGAGGCCAAAATCCACAGCTAGGCACTTAGTAAAAAACAGCTCTGTTTTCTTTCTGAAAATGTGATCTGCCCACGTCGTGTTTTGGGGCATATCCTGTCGCGGGCGCTAGGCCTACCCACACAAGTGAGGTACAATTTTTATTGGGAGACTTGGGGGAACGCTGGGTGGAAGGAAATTTGTGGCTCCTCTCAGATTCCAGAACTTTCTGTCACCAAAATGACAGGAAAAAGTGTTTTTTTTGCCAAATTTTGAGGTTTGAAAAGGATTCTGGGTAACAGAACCTGGTCAGAGCCCCACAAGTCACCCCATCTTTAATTCCCCTAGGTGTCTAGTTTTCAAAAATGCGCAGGTTTGCTAGGTTTCCCCAGGTGAGCTAGAGGCCAAAATCCACAGCTAGGCACTTAGTAAAAAACAGCTCTGTTTTCTTTCTGAAAATGTGATGTGTCCACGTTGTGTTTTGGAGCATATCCTGTCGCGGGCGCTAGGCCTACCCACACAAGTGAGGCACCATTTTTATCGGAAGACTTGGGGGAACACTAGGTGGAAGGAAATTTGTGGCTCCTCTCAGATTCCAGAACTTTCTGTCACCGAAATGACAGGAAAAAGTGTTTTTATAGCCCAATTTTGAAGTTTGCAAAGGATTCTGGGTAACAGAGCCTGGTCAGAGCCCCACAAGTCACCCCATCTTGGATTCCCCTAGGTGTCTAGTTTTCAAAAATGTGCAGGTTTGCTAGGTTTCCCCAGGTGCCGGATGAGTTGGAGGCCAAAATCCACAGCTAGGCACTTAGTAAAAAACAGCTGTGTTTTCTTTCTGAAAATGTGATGTGTCCACTTCGTGTTTTGGGGCATATCCTGTCGCGGTCGATAGGCCTACCCACACAAGTGAGGTACCATTTTTATCGGGAGACTTGGGGGAACGCTGGGTGGAAGGAAATTTGTGGCTCCTCTCAGATTCCAGAACTTTCTGTCACCGAAATGACAGGAAAAAGTGTTTTTTTGCCAAATTTTGAGGTTTGAAAAGGATTCTGGGTAACAGAACCTGGTCAGAGCCCCACAAGTCACCCTATCTTGGATTCCCCTAGGTGTCTAGTTTTCAAAAATGCACAGGTTTGCTAGGTTTCCCCAGGTGCCGGCTGAGCTAGAGGCCAAAATCCACAGCTAGGCACTTAGTAAAAAACAGCTGTGTTTTCTTTCTGAAAATGTGATGTGTCCACGTCGTGTTTTGGGGCATATCCTGTCGCGGGCGCTAGGCCTACCCACACAAGTGAGGCACCATTTTTATCGGAAGACTTGTGGGAACGCTGGGTGGAAGGAAATTTGTGGCTCCTTTCAGATTTCAGAACTTTCTGTCACCGAAATGACAAGAAGAAGTGTTTTTTTTGCCACATTTTGAGGTTTGCAAAGGATTCTGGGTAACAGAACCTGGTCAGAGCCCCACAAGTCACCCCATCTTGGATTCCCCTAGGTGTCTAGTTTTCAAAAATGCACAGGTTTGCTAGGTTTCCCCAGGTGCCGGCTGAGCTAGAGGCCAAAATCCACAGCTAGGCACTTAGTAAAAAACAGCTCTGTTTTCTTTCTGAAAATGTGATGTGTCCACGTTGTGTTTTGGAGCATATCCTGTCGCGGGCGCTAGGCCTACCCACACAAGTGAGGCACCATTTTTATCAGAAGACTTGGGGGAACGCTGGGTGGGAGGAAATTTGTGGCTCCTCTCAGATTCCAGAACTTTCTGTCACCGAAATCACAGGAAAAAGTGTTTTTATAGCCCAATTTTGAAGTTTGCAAAGGATTCTGGGTAACAGAACCTGGTCAGAGCCCCAAAAGTCACCCCATCTTGGATTCCCCTAGGTGTCTAGTTTTCAAAAATGTGCAGGTTTGCTAGGTTTCCCCAGGTGCCGGCTGAGTTGGAGGCCAAATTCCACAGCTAGGCACTTAGTAAAAAACAGCTCTGTTTTCTTTCTGAAAATGTGATGTGTCCACTTCGTGTTTTGGGGCATATCCTGTCGCGGGCGCTAGGCCTACCCACACAAGTGAGGTACAATTTTTATCGGGAGACTTGGGGGAACGCTGGGTGGAAGGAAATTTGTGGCTCCTCTCAGGTTCCAGAACTTTCTGTCACCGAAATGACAGGAAAAAGTTTTTTTTTTGCCAAATTTTGAGGTTTGAAAAGGATTCTGGGTAACAGAACCTGGTCAGAGCCCCACAAGTCACCCCATCTTGGATTCCCCTAGGTGTCTAGTTTTCAAAAATGCACAGGTTTGCTAGGTTTCCCCAGGTGCCGGCTGAGCTAGAGGCCAAAATCCACAGCTAGGCACTTAGTAAAAAACAGCTTTTTTTTCTTTCTGAAAATGTGATGTGTCCACGTCGTGTTTTGGGGCATATCCTGTCGCGGGCGCTAGGCCTACCCACACAAGTGAGGTACCATTTTTATCGGGAGACTTGGGGGAACGCTGGGTGGAAGGAAATTTGTGGCTCCTCTCAAATTCCAGAACTTTCTGTCCCCGAAATGACAGGAAAAAGTTAGTTTTTTAGCCAAATTTTGAAGTTTGCAAAGGATTCTGGGTAACAGAACCTGGTCAGAGCCCCACAAGTCACCCCATCTTGGATTCCCCTAGGTGTCTAGTTTTCAAAAATGCACAGGTTTGCTAGGTTTCCCCTGGTGCCGGCTGAGCTAGAGGCCAAAATCCATAGCTAGGCACTTTGTAAAAAAACAGCTCTTTTTTCTTTTTGAAAATGTGCTGTGTCCACGTTGTGTTTTGGGGCATATCCTGTCGCGGGCGCTAGGCCTACCCACACAAGTGAGGTATAATTTTTATCGGGAGACTTGGGGGAACATAGAATAGCAAAACAAGTGTTATTGCCCCTTGTCTTTCTCTACATTTTTTCCTTCCAAATGTAAGACAGTGTGTAAAAAAGACGTCTATTTGAGAAATGCCCTGTAATTCACATGCTAGTATGGACTCCCCGGAATTCAGAGATGTGCAAATAACCACTGCTGCTCAACACCTTATCTTGTGCCCATTTTGGAAATACAAAGGTTTTCTTGATAGCTATTTTTTACTCTTTATATGTCAGCAAATTAATTGCTGTATACCCGGTATAGAATGAAAACCCACTACAGTGTGCAGGTCATTTATTGGCTCTGGGTACCTAGAGTTCTTGATGAACCTACAAGCCCTATATATCCCCGCAACCAGAAGAGTCCAGCAGACTTAACGGTATATTGCTTTCAAAAATCTGACATTGCAGGAAAAAGTTACAGAGTAAAACGTAGAGACAAATTGCAGATTATTTCACCTCAATTTCAATATTTTTCTTTTTCAGTTGTTATTTTCTGTAGGAAACCCTTGTAGGATCTACACAAATTACCCCTTGCTGAATTCAGAATTTTGTCTACTTTTCAGAAATGTTGTGGTGTCTGGGATCTAGCAGTGGTTTCATGCCCATTTCTGTCACTGACTGGAAGGAGGTTGAAAGCACAAAAAATTGTAAAAATGGGGTATGTCCCAGTAAAATGCCAAAATTGTGTTGAAAAATTGGGTTTTATGATTCAAGTCTGCCTGTTCCTGACAGCTGGGAAGCTGGTGATTTTAGCAACACAAATCCTTTGTTGATGCCATTTTCAGGGAAAAAAACACAAGCCTTCATCTGCAGCCCCTTTTTCCCATTTTTTAAAAACAAACAACATTTTCACTGTATTTTGGCTAATTTCTTGGCCTCCTTCTGGGGAACCCACAAAGTCTGGGTACCTCTAGAATCCCTAGGATGTTGGAAAAAATGGACGCAAATTTGGCGTGGGTAGCTTATGTGAACAAAAAGTTATGAGGGCCTAAGCGCGAACTGCCCCAAATAGCCAAAAAAAGGCTCGGCACAGGAGGGGGGAAAGGCCTGGCAGCGAAGGGGTTAAAGTGTATGAGTTTAAAGAACGTATTGCAGGAAATTGTGCATACCAATGAGCACATCCTGCACCACCACGCCTCCTCAATCAGAGTCTGTGATTCTTCCTCCTATGAAGTTTTGGTCAGAAACTGGGTTTTAGGTTTGTCAGTTAGCATAGCTTTGTATAAGTGTTAGACCAGGTGCCACGTCCCTCCCAGTTCCAAAAGTGACCATAAAAGGAGCGAGGACGGAGGAGAAGCTGGATAGGTGGACCAGAGCTCCTGAACTATATTGGTTATAATAGCATATAGTAGGAACTCTCCATCCCCCACTGCAAATGCTTGCTGTGCAGCCACAAAGGGAAAAAATTCCTCATTAGGATAAAGGGCTCTCAGCATCTCACATCCCCATTCCAACCATGCTGCAATGTCCACTGCAGCCTCCAAAGTTCAAAAAGCAAACAATTCCCAAAAATTGAAGTCCCAGGCAAAAGGCACCCTCCCTAGCACGACCCTCACAGACCTTTCCCGTAGGGATGCTGTGCGTTTAAGAGGTACGGAACTTTGGTCAAGTCCCGGCCACCAGAAAACAGAAGGTACGTTAGTGCAACAGCCTGAGTTTCATCTGCCAAGAGTGTCTTTTCCCATTCCATTCATATGCAAACCAATGCACTGTGTTTTATTGTTGGGAAGCCAGGTAGTATGTCTACATATTTGGTACCAAGAGGCTACCTTCCAAAGTAGGCGGATACAAATGCTCCTGGGACACCTTGTATCTCCCCCCTCCAAATGAGTGTAGTGAGAAAGGAATGCAAATATACCTGTATGACCCCCAGGGTAGGGTATTGAAGAAGTGTTGCATGGTGTAGAGTCAATAGGACAGGAATACCATCTTTGCCACCACAACTCTTCCGATGAACAATGTGGAAGAGTATTTCAAAATTGTAATAATGCTCTTAAAACCCTCCACCACCCTATCCATATTATACTGCTTAAATTGTTGGTGCATAGATGCCACCATAACTCACAGGTACCAAGGCAGTAGAGTAGTAGGATCCGCTTTTGCCATCCTCCCCAGCAGGAACACCAGTGACTAATGTTGATTAATTCAGAGTCCTGTAAAGTCCCCAAAGACATCAAGACACCGCAAGAGTAGGGGCAATGATTCCCTGAGTGAGGTAAGATAGAAGAGAGTGTCATCTTAATAGAGGGACACCAAATGGGTTGTGTCTCCGATCCGAACACCCACCCTTACTTCTCCTGCCTAATTTGAATCGTCAAGGGTTCCAGGGCGAGCGTGAAGAGCGACAATGGACAACCCTGTTGCGTCCTCCAGCCCACCCTCCATGGTGCCAAGCACAAGTGGCCCAGTGACCCTAACAGTGGGTTCAGTGTACAACAGTCGTATACATAAGCTGAACTGTGTTCCAAACCCCTTGCTTCAAGCAGCTCATCAGGTATATCCAGTCAACAGCATCAAATGCCTTGAATATAGCAATGGACACTTCCAGCACTTCATCCCTGATATCCTCAACCTCATGCACCACATGCATTAAAATCCTCAGGTTCATGGTCGTGTTCCTTCCAGGTGTAAATTCACATTGGTCTAAATGTACTAATCATGAAATCACTGGCCACAGTCTGAGAGCGAGTACTTTGCTCCACCAACAAACTTAGGACTTGATTTAGAGTTTGGTGGATGGGGTTACTCCGTCACAAACGTGACAGACATCCCCTCCACTGTATTACAATTCCATTACATCCTATGAACATCGTAATACCGTGGACGGGATTTCTGTCACATTTGTGACGGAGTAATCCCATCCACCAAACTCTAAATCAGGCCCTTCATTTTTTACCATCAATTTCAACTTTGGCATATGGGTCAACACACTCTGACTCATCACATTCATGAACTATCAAAGCCATCTCTTTAGTAGTTCTTTCTGCGTTAACACACCTATCCTGTTCCTGTTACTTTGGCAAACACTGGCGAAATGTATAATTTTGCTACATATCCGACAAGTCACACTTTTCGCTGGACATTGCCGACCTGAAGGTATGTGATTGGGAAACCCACATTGAAAATAGATTTTTTTAAACTTGAAAAATGGGTTCGATTTTTTTCTATGCTTTGTACCCTTCATGTTTTTTCTGAAGAGACCCTTGTTTCCATGCACTGTGTTCCCTCGTGTTTTTATCCGCTACAGCACTCACCCCTGGGTTTTCTTTCTTTACTAGTTCTTTGAATGTTTTATGGGAAATCTCAATACTTTTCAAATTGTCAATGGTGTTCCCTAAGGACAATTGTTTTAGACTGAGTAGCTTCTCCGGGACCTTCTTATCCCAACACCTGACTATGATCTGATCTCTATGTAATTAAGATGTGAATTCCCCAAATCACAGTACACAGCTAGGATGCATTAAGCTGACACATACACATCAGTTGACTCGTCCTGGTGCTGAGTGAAAAACTAGTGCCTATTAATTATCAGGCTTGGTTGTGTGTCGAACTGCTTTTCCAATTATGCACAGCCTCCTGGTACTCATCTAACATTTTCTTCACCTGAGCCATCTTGCACTACTGGAGGCAAATGTTCATAAAAAGCCTGCCCTTCAAATCGGAAATTATGTTCCAGTCCTTTCTTCTAAGGGGCCAGCCATGGATTCTATCCAGGAGCATGCTGTGGGAGTAATTTCCCAATAAATTGCATTGACTCAGAGAAGGTTGTCATTGGAAGGGGCTGGCCCCTCTTGTGCTTGCCAACATGTACCTAACTGTTAAATCCTGTGCTCCTCTAGTTGGGAACCACTCTCATTTGACTGTGAAAGAACCTGCCCAAAGGAATCTGTTGTCTACAGTTAACTGAACCACATCGCCTAACAACCTGCCAGTTAAAAGAAAAAAAAACTAAATCAAAACATGGCACAGTAATTTTAGCGGCTTCTGCCATTTGCACTTTCACTAGTAACTTTCTGTTGTTATTGAGGGCTCTCCTTCAGACACCCCTGTGGCTGGGAGCAGTCTAGGTGCTCAACAGACAGCTACTGACAAATCTAATGGCTCTTGCTCCCTGTTGTCCCAATTGTTAAAGAGCCCCTTACTTTCCTATGTGAAAGCTCCTGTTAGCTCTGGGTGTGGGGTTGACTTTGGTAATTCTACACAACAGGCTTCTTGTGAGGATAATTTTCCTTTGAAGTTGGATGTATTGAGCCAACCCCACCCTTTGCTTTTCCGTACGTATCAGTCATGGCCAATATTACAAAATTAAAATTAGTGCAAGAGGTGACTGTTGGTATGTAAGGTGTTACATTGACTATGTAGGCATATGGGATTCAGCATTGCAGAAAGCAGCCAAATATTAATGACCAGAAGAGTGTGCTGGGTTGGACTGTCTCATAAGGCTCCAAATGGGGATGTGTTGTTCTTAATTTTAGAACTCAAGATGTGGAGCAAAGCTTGTTAGATGAGCCTCATTTTTCATTTTATGAGTGCTCACAAATCTTGCCCCTGCCATTAGGTTATTTTTAAAAACCCTCCTATGTTGCCTTTCTTTTCATTCTGGTATGATTTTTCCTCCTGTTCCAGGTTTGAGAATGTCCCAAACAGTTAACAATGCCAGCACCCTGCTCCTAACCAGGTTTGAGATACTTGATTGGTTCTCAGGGCCAGATTGACTTATAAATCTACCTGTAGGTAAGTGGTCTTCAAGTGAAAAATGTGCAATTGTTATGAATTTAGAGAAGGTACACAGTCTTACGGCCAAGGGTTCTGAGCTTGTGTTTAGCTTCCTATCTTGAAATGTTGCAGGGATTCATGGTAAGCTGTCTCAGCCAGATTGGGTTTATGTGCTGGGTAAATATGAGTTTATAATCATGCAAGTAACCTGGGCTACAACCCCTATCAGTGCAACAGGTTTTCCTGGTACTCCATACCTGAGAATCTCTCAAATTCTGTGCATCTGAAAGGTGGCTTAGCTATATGGGTCAAGCTTGGGTTTAAAACTCAATCTGACCCATTGGATTTTAATAGCTCCATGACTTAAGTGTTGTTATTCGCGTAGATTTTATTTTTTTATGTTCATTTTTATAATAATGATTTTACAACTACTTCCAATAAGTAGTTTTGTAGCCCTTTTTAAGATGATTTTTTTAATTGTATGATGAGGTATAATCTACCTTTGTGTAATGTCATTATATGTTGTGATTTTAATGCTAAATTTAATATGTACTAATGAGTTAGGGCCAGATGTATCAAAGCTTTTTGCATTTGCAAACGGTGTGAATGCCCGTTTGCGAATGCAAAAAGCCATTTCAGAATGTATTAAAGGCATTCTGAAAGCAATTTTAAGGAATTGCTAAAATAGCGACTCCTTAAAATTGCAACCCTGTTTAGAGAGTCGCAAATTGCAACTCTCTAAATAAGAAATTGCAAATAAGGATTCCTTATTTGCGATCTCTAAAGCACATGTAAGAAGCTATTCCTAAATGCGAATTGGGCATTTAGGAATCGCTATTTACCACCAAGTTGAACTTGGTGGTAACCATGTGCAAATTTAAAAAATGCATTTAAAATGCATTTTTAAAATGTACATGTAAAGCACACATGCCCTTTTGGCATGTGTGCACCTTACATGTCCTAAAAAACTTTTGGGGGTGCAGCAGAGGGGGCCTTAGGCCCTCAGCACCCTGGGGTTTTGCATTTCCAAAATTGCGATTTCCAGTTAAGAAATCGCAATTTTGGAAATGCAAAAAAATCGCAAATATGGGCCAACAGGCCCATAGGTGCGAATGGGGCCGGTATCGCAATTTGCGATTCGGTAATAGCATTTGCGATTTTTAAAAAATCACTATTATCGAATCGCAATTGTGATACATTGCATTTTGCGAATCAGAAATAGCGATTTCTTAAAAAACGCTATTTCCTAATCGCAAAAGGCATTCTTGGTACATATGGCCCTTAGTTTCCAAATGTTATGATGTTATTGTTATGCAGGGCTCTTCTGATTGTATGGGTGTTTACTTAGGGCATTATGTTCTGGCACGGGATCTTATTAACATCCATGAGGCAGACTGCAACAGTGAACCAAGGATTCCCACTTTCTACAGCAGAGTGTGAATCCATAATTGATTACATTTTTGCCACTCAGGGTATATTCCAGAGCCTGGAGAAGTGTTAGATACCAGATGATAGGTATGGAGATTATAAAACCTTGGTAGCTACCTTTGCCTTACCTCTGAACTACATGTTTCAGAGTCTATAGATATTCCGCCTCTACCCAAACATAATCGACTCAGTCTAGTCTTGTGTTGTGTTTGTCCAATCCTACTGAGTTTCTGAACAGGTTAATTAAAACTAATATGGATAATTTCTTGGCATGTCTGTACAGTCCCCTGGAAGATTGATGATCTGAGCTAACAAATCTTTAAGGTCACATTGTAACCCAGGATAAAAGGGCAAACCTATTTTTCCTCAGGCTATACAGACTCAGAAACCAATTGATTAAAAGTAGTCAAATAAGAATTTGAGTCAATTCAATTAATCTTTATTTAAAAGTCTGAGACAATCCTTAAAGCAAATAAATGTAAAAATATTATACAATGTACAAATATTATAAATTCATTTGTTTACGATACAAACAGATGATTTAAGAAAACAACCCATTCTAAAAACACACATCCTCAATAGGCAACATTTGTAGAAAATGCAGGACAACTCTACATTATTTAAATGCATGTATCTTTAAGAGTAGACTCACTGACTCAGTAGTTACATTAGATCACTGATTGCCAGAAACAAAGACTGATTGTAGTAAAATGGATCAAAAGGTAGTAATAATTTCAGAAAATAAATCTAAATCTAAAATGATAGAAAAAGTGAACCTATGGATATCAGAGAGATCTAAAGAAGAAAGACAGAGACATCAAAATCAGAATCTTTGTCTCTTCTGCGAAAAGGCAGGTCATTTCCTTAGAGAGTGTAAGGTAACCCCAAAGGCAAACCTACAGCAGTTTCAGTGGTTGTTAAGGAGGTAGAAAACTCCAGAGCCTTGTAGTTGTCAAGCCCCAACTTTCATGTGAACAAGATGTAAAGGTCTTTAAGGAACTAGGTAATCCTTTTATGGAAAAGTCAATGTAACATTTTCATCTACCTGTACAATTGGAATGGATGCCTAACAACAAAGTTTCTGTTGATGTTCTAATTGACTTAGAGGCAAAAGGAAACTTCATGGACTTATCTTTTGCTAAAGATTTGGGCATTCCAACTACTGACAGCAACAATGTGGATAAAATCCATAGATGGCGGGTAATTCTGTCAGGACCAGTTAATTTAAAAAAAATCAGTTATCCACGACGATTTCAAGTGGATATCAAGAAGAGGCCCAATTTGATTTCATTTCAGCACATCCATCTAGGGCGATTCTTGGCCTCTCTTGGTTACACCTACATAATTCAAGTATTGATTGAGCATCAAGGAGTCTAAATTTTAGATGCTCCTTCTGCTTTAAGCAGTGTCTGCAGAAAACTGAATTGAACCACGAGATTTTTCATTGTATCAATCCTTTGATTGCTGAATAGATCTTCAACCTGGAGCTGAACTGATGAGATGGTCAGACTTAGAGAATGAAGGAATGGCTCGAACAATATTTGTGATGTCAGACCCTACATGATAATTCTAATTGTAGAACTTGGTTATAGAATGCAGAATTTGCATAAAATAATTGCACTGGCAAGTTTTCAGGGTTTTCGCCTTTCTTCTGTATTTACGGTTTTCACCAGCATGATTATGAATACAGAAATTCAGACACCCAATCTAGTACCTGCAGCAAATGAGTTTCACAAACATCATATTGAGATTCGAAACACTCCTCAAAACAATCTAGAACAAGCAAAGAAAAGGTACAAAGAATTTGCTGGTAGGCATAGTAAGCCTGAATGGGTGTATAACACTGGGGAACAAATATGGCTGCCTCCAAAATATTTATGCTTTAGAGGCCACAGCAAATTTCAGCCTAAGTTTGTTGTGCCTTTTAAAATCCTTAAAGTAATCAATTAATCCTGTTGCTGTAAAGTTAAAGTTGCCCAGCACATTTCCAGTACATCCAGGTTTTCATGTTTGCTTGATCAAGCCAGTAATTGAAGGAACTCGCTTACCAGCAGTAGTACCTCTGGTTGATATAAGGATCACACTGAGTATGAGGTTAAGGCTATACTAAACTCTAAGAGGGACAGAGGACACATATTCTACCTTGTTGATTGGAAAGGTTATGATCATTAAAGTAGGCCAAACATATCCTCCTCAACTGGTTAGAAAATTGCATTTGCAGAACCCAACTAAACCCAAGCCTGGGGAGGACCTTGGCGGAGGCGTACAGGCAAATAATATTGGAATCCTCTGCCCCTTTTACCATAAATAAAATGGGTTTGCCAATATTCTAGCTAATGAAGGTAATTCGATTTTAAAGAATTTCTTTCCCTAATTAATTGTTAAAAATCAGTGTCCCAGTTAAAATCCTAATCCTCAAAAGGATCAAGTAATATTACCTTTGAAACAAGGGTGATGTTGATAAGGTGTCCAGAGAAACTGTCAAGCTTGTCTATGAAATATTAGGTAGTGAATCATTCGTATTTATTAGTGAGGAGTGCACACCACTCTTATTTAAGGCAAATTCATTTTCAGTCTTTCAAAATGCATACTCCTAATTCCCCTTGAAACTGTAAAGCTCGGATTATGAGTGTCCTGAATGGTTCTGGAAAACATCTGGTAAAATCGAATACCAAGTGATTCGGGATTTATTGGATGACAAAAATAGCATCTATTCAGAGATTATTCTAAAAATATGGGCATGACATGCGTCTTAGGTATTTTAAGTGTGAAAACTTACATGCCCTCGTATTTTCCAGGCACTTTTCCTCAATATATATTTTAGCGGTTTTGACATACTAAAATGTATCTAGGAAAAATTGAAGGTGCAGTTTTATTGCATCTGGTAATTAACCGGTGCTGTAACTACTGCACATAATTTAGAAAAAAAAAAATTTGCATAATCAGCAATTTGCACAGGAATCAGAATTATATAGAACACTCGTAATCAGCCTGTATAGATAATGGCAGGAATATCAAGTGTAAAGTCAAATAAAGTCAAATAACAGGGGGACAGGGAGTAATCTTGCACGCGTCTTTCATATAATTGTAATACTTTCTGAAATAAATGCTGATTTTTCTCGCTCTTTGCCACAAGTATTCATTGCAGAATCAAGAGGGCTGGATCCACATCAGATTCTGAAAATAGCTATGAGCTTTGTAAATGAGTCCAGTATAATTCCCTGCGAGTTAAGTTACCTTATGCAGCTAGCCTAAAAATAAGAGACATATCTGGTCGTCCTATATTTATGCTGGGCAACCCTACTCTAGAGACTGTTAAAAAACTGTGCTCGGACTTTATCTACTTACCTAATTTCTCAAGTACTCAAAAAAATAAATTACAAGAAATGTCATCAAATGCATTCTTGACATGATTTCTGTTACTATATAATGGAAAATGCATATGCGGAGTGCACCCCTTCATGTCACGGTTTCCCCAACCATGTCACACGGCTGACACTTCCTTTCTGGATCAGGGGACACGATGGGAGAGGACCAGCACTTTTTCCAAACCACCTCTTAAGTAAGGAGCGTAAAGGATGAAGGGAAACCTGAAGGCGAGTGGAAAGGACAGGGATCCAGATGTTGACCTGAGAGCAGCACTGAGTACTGACTCGCGCGGATTAACGGACACCACGGCAAAGAAGAAATAAAATGAGTGGATGGAAACACATTATTTGTCGACTGAGTGTGCAGCTCCCACAAAGGAAACCGTGCAAAGTAAAAGAGAAGTGTGATGTATCAGCAGGGCAAGATAACTGGCAATGTGTTTGAGACCACCTTAATGTGACCACCTCTCTCAGTTATTTTCATGGACTGTCTGCGAATTAGCCATAACGTCCATTGTCCATGCTTGAAAGCTTCACGGGCGGCACGTGTCCCTAAATGTATCCTCTCAGCTAAAGGGCAACTGATAATTCCCACAGTAGGTTGCCCAGCTGAAGTGGAAGGGAGGAAGTCTGCTGTGCTGCATTCAGGTGTCTGCTTCCCCAAAGAAATGCAAATGCCCGCAGTTGGTTAACAGACAAATGCAAAGGAAGCCTGGGAGGCGTTTATTGGTGAAGTCACTTGAAGTTTCCTGATAACAAGATATTTTTTTGGGAGAGGTACTGTAAAGGTGTTCCATGCTGAGCTATAAATTGCGTGCTTTTAATGGACGGCTATAAAAATTTGCATATCACTGAAATCTACACTTTAGAAGCATTTTTCTCTGTGATCTAAATTTAAATGTACACTTAGTGACAGCCTATGTCATACTGTGTATAATAAATGTTTAAAATAATGCTTCAGGTACCTCCTAGCACTAAAAATACTCAAACCACTTCCCCTGCTGTACAAAACAGGATCAATTCTGCAGGCCTCTTGTTGCACATATATACATCTGTAGTGATTGCATCAACCAATAGAATTTTCATAACATATGATAGTGCATTTCCCACCGATTAGTTTAACTTTTATTTATTTTTCAGTTAAGGTGTGCATTATTTTATATGTTGTTACCTGACAATGACAGATCAACAAAGTAGGTATAGAGTATTTTGCTCTTTTTAGCCATGCCTTTGATTCCGACTCTGCGCTTACTGACACCGTCCTCTTTGCAATATCCGTACTTTTTTTAAGTGAATTTCAATCGCTGCATTAAATAGCTTTGAAGTAGGCGAGCCAACACATTAATAAGGAGAGCCGACCCAAGGGTCTGGCTGGGACTGTAGAGCCAGTGCATAAGCCAAGCCCTGATATGTTTGCTTTGTAAATCATACAAAAACATAATGTAAGGTATGATAAAATTCAAGAGAAATGCATTTTTATTTAATACTTGAAGCATTGACGCTAATAAGTCAAGTTTAGGTTTATTTAATCTAATACAATAAGCTTTTGTACAACTGATACTTGGAACTCATGTATTTGAGAGTGCTTTCATATGCATTAATGAAGACAAAAGAGTTTTGATGAAGTCAAATGTTTGCCGAGGATCACACAATTTAAGCAGTGAACATGCTATTTATCCTGGTTTTTCTAATTTAACTTTCTACAAATCAATTAGGAAATGGGTATTTGTCTTTCCTTATGCTAAGGCTATGTTATTACTTCTTTGTGCATTTTTCTACAGTTTTTATATAATGTGAACGCAACCCAAAGGTATTATAGCACTTTACGTGAACACCACTTACATAACACAAGATCACATTCATTGCTTATAGGCATGGAGAGATTAAGTGGTTTGCCAAGAATCACAAGATATTGAGCCAATGACAAAACTACAACCCGGTTCTCAAGTTCTAAAGTTTGCAGTCTTGATCCTAACGCCACATCCTGGTAATAGGGAAGAAGGCAGCCAAAAGCCACATGAAAGCTCAGCTTGCTGTGGGCTCGAGATTCCAACAGAACCTCGATCTGAGCCACAGCCAAGCTTCAGGCTCCAGCCTGGCTCAAGCACTCAGTGGCTCGCCCACTTCTAAAATAGCTATATAATGTTTAAACAGTCAGTGATATTAGTATATGGTGTTCAGTCATCCCTTACTTTCACTATTTTGAGAGGCCTGCAGCATGCCACTGACGAACTTGCCCTGAGCGAAGCCCTCCTGTGTGAGTGGGGAGGCCTAGCAAAGGAATTGCAGAAGCATAGGGTTTCTTCATGTTAGTGAGTTCTCAGCTTCTGGTAAGGTAGGAGAAAGCCGGGTGGAATAACCTTGGGTGGCGCTGCATAGAATGGTCTGTAGAAAACAATGAGTAGTGCATTAAGCTCTCCTTAAAGTAAACCCCATTTTATGCAGGGGTGGCAAGACAGCCACCCATTGGAGCTGTGCAGAGAAATAATCGTGTTCTAAGTCCAGATGGGCTAATCCACCGACAGGTAGCTTTAGAGTGGAAAGAGCTACCCAGCAGCTCGTCAGCCCCCAAATCAGACATGGAACATGTCAAGGTGTCTGAAGAAGGGACTAAGGATGAGCAGGGTAGTACCACCATCTTCACTAGTGCCACATGGCCCATTGCTGAAAGTGGAGGAGAAGACCAAAAAGCAAACTGAATAGTCATCAAAGAAGGGTAATGCCCATACAACCCCAAGTCCCTGGGCTAGAAAATGCCAAACCAAACAAACCGGGTAAACAAGGGGGATAAATTAAATACATCTTTTACACAATGACACATGAATTATCATTAAAAACATATATTTCTTCCAAAATAATTTTCCATGAATGTTCCTAACACATGAAACATATAACATATAACACCTAACATTCCATAAATACATGACAAACAACTGTAGAATTCCTCATAGCTTCCCTGATTAATAAATGCGGTGGTTCCAACCACTTCTATGAATACAAAATCCACCAAAGGTAGTCAATAAAATGCAAAGGTTTCTGGGCTGCATCGCCTCCAAATTGTCTGGCTCACCGTACTCTAACTATATTCTAATTTTGTAGTCAGGACTCCTCGCAAAATTGTCAACGCGTTTCAGCCCATGCAAATTCGGCCTCATCAGGACACCGAAAGACAAGGTATACTTGTGACTCCTATTAACACTTTAAATACAATTACATGAATAAAACAATGTCACAAAATATATCCTGGAATAGAAAGAAAGGAAAGAGAGGAGCCATCCGAACTAATGCATAGAGAGCAACCCTTTCCTTGCCTCAGACCTTAATAGTACTTAGTTTCAAGCATGGTGTGTCAAAGCCAAGGGTACTAGTGGCGATGGTAACAAATAGTGCTGAGATTTCTACCCAAAGAAAACTGATCGCGCCCTTGGACATATCTCCATAGCAAGCTTACGTCCCTCGTCTGAGAGTACATATTTAAATAAGTTTGTACACTGGGATTATCCAGCTAATATAACTAGGGAATACGCATACTTATTATACATGTATCCATATATGTGATGGTAATCCCAGGTGCATGCTACCCAAGGATAGGTGACTCTGCGAAAATACCAAAAGAAAGGATGGTAAAGAACTCACTGGTATGCCTTATAAATCAATAGGTTCCATCAGGAGTTTCTCTGACTAACTTGAGGTCACGTATATAAAAAACACAGATATTGCGATATACATGTGGGTCAAAACAAAGCTGACTAGTGCTCTGAAAGATTAAAACAAAATAGGTGACAAGGCTTACTCTGGGGCACTTTATACAGGCTGAATTATTCCATAAATTCCCAGTCTTGTTAAAAAAGGCAAGATTCAATATTGAGCAAACTGGGCTCTGAGGGACTTTGTTGCTCTGCCTAGATTTTCATCATGCAAATCAGTGGGGGAATGGTAAATATTAATCCCTTGGTATCCAAAGGTAACTGATTCCCAGTTCAATCTGTGGTCTAATTGTATGTAAAGGGGGAAACACTCCCATATGTTAAAGAAATACTTCTTATATTAAAAATTATTTATCATTTTATTAAATTTTGCTTGTATAATTTACATCCCAAATATTTTGACAATCCTACATCTACTTTGGCACTTAGTTATGAGTCAGATCACTGGTTCAGCCTTTGCTCGACCGCAGAACCATTTCTGATGAACAGGGTGGGCAAATGCCCAGCACAACCTTCCAAAGGGTCTGGCACCTGCTCACCCTTCACAAGCATAACCACTAGACCACTGCACCAGCAGAGTTTGGCCGGGTGGGTGGGTGCTGCTTGTTCAACCACTTAACAGTCCCTCTTCTGTTTCTTTCCTCTCTGCTGAGACATATCCCCAGGTAAGCAATACTTTCTGATACTCATGGTGGGCCCATCTTGCCTGATTTTAGGAATTGTCCAACCTTGTACTTATATTTATTTGTCTGTTTCTTAGCAACAACCCTTTGAAGCAGTTATTGTACATCTTCCATCTGATCTTGATTTCATCCTGCTCTTTAATTCTATTTGTCTGGTGTTCTGGGCTTTCACTTCTGATGTAAATGTAGAGTTCTAAAAGTACACTCTAGTGCTGTGAGACTACAGATAAGTTGTCGGTAACTCACATCCTGACATTAGTTTTGATACTGTCATCTGTTCTGCCTCATTGATTTTTTCTAGGTTTAACATTGACTGGAGGTTGAGGTGAGCCAGGTGTTTTTGTTCCACTTGTCTAAACTAGCAGATTTCACTTACCTTAATGTTTCCCAAACGTTTTGCCATATGTTTTAAAATTATTACAAACATAATCAAAACTTTGCTGTTGCTTTCTGTTTAGAAAGGTTAGGGTAAATCTGGATAGTGGTGCTGCCCTTGACACCCTGCTCAAGGCTTTAATTTACTATGGAACAAGGACAAAATGTGCCACCTGAATGTGGCATACCGAGAGGCAATCACATAAAGACCATAGTGAATAATTAGTGTTATGTAGAAAATAGTAAATAAGTGCACTGATAAAGTAATGGAGTATGGCATCTCCTTGGATGTATCCGTAAAATCGACCTTTTGTCCTGAGTTTTTGTCCTGAATTTCAATACTTTGTCCTGAATGTTTGTCCTGAATTTTGACCCTTTATCCTGAAATATTTTACAGTCCTGTCCGCAATTTGCCTCCATGTCAGTTGGTCACCCTATCCTCTATAATAAACTAGAAACATAAGGAAATCATCTCTTGCAATCTGAAGCAAGGGTAAGATCAATGTTGTGTTGTAATGAAGACTTTTTTGTGATTTCAAAGCACTTATTAATTAAGTGTATTTTTTCCAATTCCTTGACTTAAAAGTTCAGTTTAAATAGGGCTCTTGGGCTAAAGTGTGTGCAAAAATGTTGTATCTCTCTGTGTTTTTATACCTTACAATAACATCTGATTATTTATTTTTTACTTGACCGATGGCTAGCAGTATTACAATTATAAATGCATATCTGCCAGCCTCGATGATTTAGGCTGCACTCTTTGACAGCAGTCCTACCGCCTATGGACTCCACTTTCTTATCTTAAGGCTTTTTTTCTAGGATTGGATAGGATGCAAGAAGCCCCAACAGCATGAAGTAGTTCGAGACAGAAAACACTATACTGCCCCTGCAGCCGCTCAGAGGTCATCGGTGGCAAGCATTGGAAGAGGGACCACTCCTGACACAATTTGTTTGAAAAAAAAGCCTCTTTATTGAAACCAAGCTTTAACCACACACTCCAAATGACCCTCACAACCTTGCTAACATTGAACCTCACCCATCCATCCCTAAACCTTTCAATCCCCTATGGCTCTATAGCTCCCCTCCCCACGGTTCACAATCCAGCATTAAAAACGCACTTCCTCTAAACTCACCTCAATGTAACATTTGTCATTCATTTTCCTACTTTTCTCCTCTGCCTCCCACACCATGCCACAGGTTATTGGTATTCCATCCTCCATCATGCCTTCCAGTCTTGTCACTCTCTGATGTCCTTCTATCCTAACCTTCTCTCCCTGTCTTTTCCTGAACAGTCTCCTTTCACCTGCTTCCAGCGACTAGAGGCAAACATTTAACTTTTGAACATAGGGGCAGGTTAGCCTTAGCGCAGGTTTACGGCAAAATGTATAGCGCCGGCTAGCACCATTCCTAGACACCGGCCGGGTGCCATGTTTAAAGAATGGCGCTAGCCGGCGCTAAGGCCCTGTTAGCGTCCTTTGAAAGGACACAAACAGGGCCTGGGAGGCGTAGGGGGAACCGGGGCTTGTGCACCAAATTATGGCGCTACAATGTTTAGAGGCAAAATTTTTTTCATCTGGGCATGGCCATTGGGGCCAGCACTGTGCAGGGGGGCTCAAGTCAGGGCCCCCGAGCAGCATTGAATAGAAAAAAAAATGCCTACCCAGACTTACCTTCAGATGGGTCTCCCATTCGTGGGTGACCTCCTGGTATAGTACGGGTGGGTGGGGGTGTCCCTGACAACAGGAAAGGGCACCTGTGGGCAATTTCCATGGTCTCTGACCATGGAAATCTGCCTACAGGTCCCCTTACGCCTGCCCATACCGAGGCGTTAAATAATGGCACTAAGCAGGCTTAGCACCATTATTTAAGGCCCTCCTCCTCCCGTGCGTGATTTTTGCACGGGAGGGTAAATAAGGCGCTAGGGCCTTTGAGGCATTTTTTACCCATGAATGCCTACCTTTAATCTCATTGACGCAAGGAAGGGTTCTGCAGGCAAAAATTTTCGTTAACTCCAATATTTTGGCGCTAGACATGTCTAGCGCCAAATTTTAAATATGGAGTTAAGTTTGCACCGGATTTGCGGAAAAACAAAAGACACAAATCCGGGTCAAACAGAGTATAAACATGGGCCATAGTCTCTTTCCTTTCCTGACTGATACCAAAGCCCCTGATGCATGTACCAGGTGAGTGGAGAGCCTTGCATTTTGACAAAAATATGAGGAAATCCCTCTGTGCTTGCACTCCAGACAGTGATGTGGCGCCTGCGCAAGGGGCATGTGTATCTGTGCCAAAATGTGTGTGTCACGGATACTAAAAGTTGAGGGGGCACATGGATTTTCTACAGGACATCTGGATTTCTGTAATATTTTGTCTCGTGGACACCTGGACCATTGAAAAAAATCCACACCCATGGTTAGGGTTGGAAGAGTGTGAGTCTATCATTTGACATTTGTGGTTTGAAAAACCCTCAACCATGGTGCTTTTCCTTTGTTTATATGTCCTCGTGGATGTCAAGAAGGGATTGCAGTGGACACCATGTTGTGCCATTTGAAACCATTGCCCTGTCCTTGCCACCTATGGTGCCAATTATGAAGGCATCGTCATGAGTCAAAAGTAAGAATGGTGCCTAATATCCCTTTTCTAGTTGGAGCAAGAGGTCAACTTGAATTGTGTATGCAGACCGCGCTTATATTGGTATATATTGCCCTCCTGTAAGTGTGATGGGGCTTGCATCAGTGTGGCAGTCAATGCCTCTGTTCAGCAGTCTTGTGTTCGCAAGTCCTACACCAAAAAGAAATGGTAACTAGGATGTACTAGGATGAATCTGCTCATTTTTAGTAACATAAATTCCATGTGTCCTCTCACAATACAAACACACAGAAAATAAATAGTTGAAATGGAATCAGTTATGGGGAAAGAAGAGAACTTTTAAAAAATAACACTCCTTTTTTCCTCTAAGCAAACAATACTGTGTGTCAAGTCAAATAGTTTTAGAAGGCTTTTTAATTGAAGAATGATGGAAAGTGCCATTTATAGAGCGCGCAGTCACCCAGAGGCATCACGGTGCTAATGAAGACAGAAGCACTTGCTGAGCAGGCAAAGCTAAATAGATGTGAGGAGTGATGTGCCGTATTTTTCCTGGCTCCCACCTAAAGCAGAGAAGGAAGTCAAAGAGAAACAGGCAGAGTTCCAAAGCTTGGCAGGGGCGCCCTTGCCACCTATGCACATATATCAAAAATAAGAAACTCTGATGAGAGCCACAGGGCAAGAGTTTAGCATTTGCAAAGAACAACAGCATCAGCAACAAGCATTGGCAAAGGCAATAGGTCTCGCCTATGCAAGAGCTATTGGCTTTGCCAATGTGTTTTAGCCTTCTTGTTCACAAGTGTGGTTGCTGCTCAGCAATGCTAAAGGTTAGGGGCATAGAGAGTCTCGTGGAGCAGAGTGTCACAGAGTGAAGTGACGAAGAGTGGAGCACAGTGGTGAAGATTGGAGTAGATTGGTGAAGAGTAGAGTGTTGTGTCGTAGACAGGTATAGAGTGGAATAAAATGTCGTAGAGTGGATTGTCCTAGTGTGGCATAGGGTAGAGTGTCATGCGTGGTATAGAGTACATTAAAGACATAGAGTGGAGTGTTGTAGAGAGGAGTAGAGTCATAGAGTGAAGTGGCTGTGAGCGAGCAGAGTGGCAAAATGGAGTGGAGATGCATAGAGTAGAGAGGAGTGGCCTAAAGTGAAGTGGCATAGAGTGGAGTGGCATATAGTGGCATGGAGTGTAGTTGAGTGACATAGAGTGAAGTGGAGTAGAGTGTTGTAGGGTGGAGAGAGTGTCTCTGAGTGGTGTGGCATAGAGCGGCATAGGGTGGAGTGTATTACAGTGGATTAAAGTAGAGTGTGATAGAGTGAGAGGCTTAGAGTGGAGTGTTGTAGTGTGGAGTGGCATAGCAGAGAGTGGAGTAAAGTGTCAAAGAGAAGAGTGGAGCAGAGTGGCATAGAGTGTTGTGAAGTGTCGAGGTAAGGATTGTTGAAGAGTGTTGTGAAGTGGCCTAGAATGAAGTGGCAGAGAGTGCCGTAAAGTGGAGTGTGGTGGAGTGTTGTGGCATAGAGTGGAATGTCATACAGTGAAGTAGAGTGTTGTAGGTTGGAGTCGATTGCCGTAGAGTGAAGTGTGATTGTTAGAAATTGCCTTTTTTGTCGGGTTACCACAAACTTTTTGCCTTCCTCCTCGTATTTTTCTCACCTTCGTTTTGTTGGCCTTAGGACTCTGGGCACTTTACCACTGCTAACCAGTGCTAAATTGTTTGTGTTCTCTCCCCTAAACATGATAAATTAGGTTTACACCTGTTTTGCATATTTGATTTACTTGTAAGTCTCTTGTAAAGTGATATATCATATACCCAAGGACTGTAAATTAAATGATACTAGTGGGCCTGCCGCACTGATTATGCCACCCACCGAAGTAGCCTTTCAAGCCGGTCTCTGGCTTGCCACTGCAGTGTCTGTGTGTGCAGCTTACTGCCACTTCGACTTGGCATTTAAATCTATTTGCCAAGCTTTAAACGGCCCTTTTATTACACATAGGTCACTCCTAAAGAAGGTCCTAGGTAGCCCATTAGACAGGGAGCTATGTAAGTAAAAGGCAGGACATGTACCTTCATGTTTTACATGTCCTGGTAGGGGCAAATAGCCTACTTCGTTTACCACTAATGTGAGGCCTGCACCTCTCATAGGATTAGCACTGGGAATGCTTTTACACCCTTTTGAGTGGTAATTCCTGACCAGAAAGGAGTAACCTTGTCATGTTTGGTATGTTTAGAATGGTAATGAGAAATCCTCCTTACTGGTAAAGCTGGATTTCACATCACTGTTTTAGAAAGGTCACTTTTAGAAAGTAGGCATTTCTCTGTGCCTATAACTCTGTGTGCTTTGAAGACTGCCTCCAAATCATGTCTGGGTTTGGGTAACAGCTACATTTTGTGTATTCTCTTTAGACAGCTACAACACAAGAAGGGCTGGATGTGACAGGGGATGAATCTGCATACTGATAGTCTTCCTGGGCAGGAGGTGGGAGAGGTGGGTCATGCATACATTTTAATGGGTTGTGTCCTGTCCTCAAAAAAAAGGGCTGATTTACCTCCTACTGATCATCTGGAGCCAGGGATGGGCTTTGAGCCCTTCTGATGGTTCTTTTTAACCCCTTCGCTGCCAGGCCTTTTCCTCCTCCTGTGCCGAGCCTTTTTTTGGCTATTTGGAGCAGTTCGCGATTAGGCCCTCATAACTTTTTGTTCACATAAGCTACCCACGCCAAATTTGCGTCCTTTTTTTCCAACATCCTAGGGATTCTAGAGGTAGCCAGACTTTGTGGGTTCCCCAGAAGGAGGCCAAGAAATTAGCTAAAAAACAGTGATAATTTCGTTTTTTTTTCAAAACAATTGGAAAAATGGGCTGCAGAAGAAGGCTTGTGGTTTTTTCCCTGAAAAGGGCATCAACAAAGGGTTTGCGGTGCTAAAATCACCAGCTTCCCAGCTGTCAGGAACAGGCAGACTTGAATCAGAAAACCCAATTTTTCAACACAATTTAGGCATTTTACTGGGACATACCCCATTTTTACGATTTTTTGTGCCTTCTGCCTCCTTCCAGTCAGTGACAGAAATGGGCATGAAACCAACGCTGGATCCCAGAAACCGCAACATTTCTAAAAAGTAGACAAAATTCTGAATTCAGCAAGGGGTAATTTGTGTAGATCCTACAAGGGTTTCCTACAGAAAATAACAACTGAAAAAGAAAAATATTGAAATTGAGGTGAAAAAAACATCAATTTTTCTCTAGGTTTTACTCTGTAACTTTTTCCTGCAATGTCAGATTTTCGAAAGCAATATACCGTTACGTCTGCTGGACTCTTCTGGTTGCGGGGATATATAGGGCTTGTAGGTTCATCAAGAACTCTAAGTACCCAGAGCCAATAAATGACCTGCACCCTGCAGTGGGTTTTCATTCTATGCCGGGTATACAGCAATTCATTTGCTGAAATATAAAGAGTAAAAAATAGCTATCAAGAAAACCTTTGTATTTCCAAAATGGGCACAAGATAAGGTGTTGAGCAGCAGTGGTTATTTGCACATCTCTGAATTCCGGGGTGCCCATACTAGCATGTGAATTACAGGGCATTTCTCAAATAGACGTCTTTTTTACACACTGTCTTACATTTGGAAGGGAAAAATGTAGAGAAAGACAAGGCGCAATAACACTTGTTTTGCTATTCTATGTTCCCCCAAGTCTCCCGATAAAAATGATACCTCACTTGTGTGGGTAGGCCTAGCGCCCGCGACAGGATATGCCCCAAAACACAACGTGGACACATCACAGAAAACAGAGCTGTTTTTAGCAAAGTGCCTATCTGTAGATTTTGGCCTCTAGCTCAGCCGGCACCTAGGGAAACCTACCAAACCTGTGCATTTCTGAAAACTAGAGACCTAGGGGAATCCAAGATGGGGTGACTTGTGTGGCTCGGACCAGGTTCTGTTACCCAGAATCCTTTGCAAACCTCAAAATTTGGCTAAAAAAACAGATGTTCCTCACATTTCTGTGGCAGAAAGTTCTGAAATATGTGAGGAGCCACAAATTTCCTTCGACCCAGCGTTCCCCCACGTCTCCCGATAAAAATTATACCTCACTTGTGTGGGTAGGCCTAGCGCCCACGACAGGAAACGCCCCAAAGCGCAACGTGGACACATCCAAATTTTTGAAAGAAAACAGAGGTGTTTTTTGCAAAGTGCCTACCTGTAGATGTTGGCCTGTAGCTCAGCCGGCACCTAGGGAAACCTACCAAACCTGTGCATTTCTGAAAACTAGAGACCTAGGGGAATCCAAGATGGGGTGACTTGTGTGGCTCGGACCAGGTTCTGTTACCCAGAATCCTTTGCAAACCTCAAAAGTTGGCTAAAAAAACACATGTTCCTCACATTTCTGTGGCAGAACGTTCTGGAATCTGAGAGGAGCCTCAAATTTCCTTCCACCCAGCGTTCCCCCACGTCTCCCGATAAAAATGATACCTCACTTGTGTGGGTAGGCCTAGCGCCCGCAACAGGAAACGCCCCAGAGCGCAATGTGGACACATCCAAATTTTTGAAAGAAAACAGAGGTGTTTTTTGCAAAGTGCCTACCTGTAGATTTTGGCCTGTAGCTCAGCCGGCACCTAGGGAAACCTACCAAACCTGTGCATTCCTGAAAACTAGATACCTAGGGGAATCCAAGATGGGGTAACTTGTGTGGCTCAGACCAGGTTGTGTTACCCAGAATCCTTTGCAAACCTCAAAATTTGGCTAAAAAAACACATGTTCCTCACATTTCTATGGCAGAAAGTTCTGGAATCTGAGAAGAGCCACAAATTTCCTTCCACCCAGCGTTCCCCCACGTCTCCCGATAAAAATGATACCTCACTTGTGTGGGTAGGCCTAGCGCCCGCGACAGGAAACGCCCCAAAGCACAACGTGTACACATCCAAATTTTTGAAAGAAAACAGAGGTGTTTTTTGCAAAGTGCCTACCTGTAGATTTTGGCCTGTAGCTCAGCCGGCACCTAGGGAAACCTACCAAACCTGTGCATTTCTCAAAACTAGAGACCTAGGGGAATCCAAGATGGGGTAACTTGTGTGGCTCAGACCAGGTTCTGTTACCCAGAATCCTTTGCAAACCTCAAAATTTGGCTAAAAAAACACATGTTCCTCACATTTCTATGGCAGAAAGTTCTGGAATCTGAGAAGAGCCACAAATTTCCTTCAACCCAGCCTTCCCCCACGTCTCCCGATAAAAATGATACCTCACTTGTGTGGGTAGGCCTAGCGCCCGCGACAGGAAACGACCCAAAGCACAACGTGTACACATCCAAATTTTTGAAAGAAAACAGAGGTGTTTTTTGCAAAGTGCCTACCTGTAGATTTTGGCCTGTAGCTCAGCCGGCACCTAGGGAAACCTACAAAACCTGTGCATTTCTCAAAACTAGAGACCTAGGGGAATCCAAGATGGGGTGACTTGTGTGGCTCGGACCAGGTTCTGTTACCCAGAATCCTTTGCAAACCTCAAAATTTGGCTAAAAAACACATGTTCCTCACATTTCTGTGGCAGAAAGTTCTGAAATCTGTGAGGAGCCACAAATTTCCTTCCACCCAGCGTTCCCCCACGTCTGCCGATAAAAATGATACCTCACTTGTGTGCGTAGGCCTAGCGCCCACGACAGGAAACGCCCCAAAGCGCAACGTGGACACATCCAAATTTTTTAAAGAAAACAGAGGTGTTTTTTGCAAAGTGCCTACCTGTAGAATTTGGCCTGTAGCTCAGCCGGCACCTAGGGAAACCTACCAAACCTGTGCATTTCTGAAAACTAGAGACCTAGGGGAATCCAAGATGGGGTGACTTGTGTGGCTCGGACCAGGTTCTGTTACCCAGAATCCTTTGCAAACCTCAAAAGTTGGCTAAAAAAACACATGTTCCTCACATTTCTGTGGCAGAACGTTCTGGAATCTGAGAGGAGCCTCAAATTTCCTTCCACCCAGCGTTCCCCCACGTCTCCCGATAAAAATGATACCTCACTTGTGTGGGTAGGCCTAGCGCCCGCAACAGGAAACGCCCCAGAGCGCAATGTGGACACATCCAAATTTTTGAAAGAAAACAGAGGTGTTTTTTGCAAAGTGCCTACCTGTAGATTTTGGCCTGTAGCTCAGCCGGCACCTAGGGAAACCTACCAAACCTGTGCATTCCTGAAAACTAGATACCTAGGGGAATCCAAGATGGGGTAACTTGTGTGGCTCAGACCAGGTTGTGTTACCCAGAATCCTTTGCAAACCTCAAAATTTGGCTAAAAAAACACATGTTCCTCACATTTCTATGGCAGAAAGTTCTGGAATCTGAGAAGAGCCACAAATTTCCTTCCACCCAGCGTTCCCCCACGTCTCCCGATAAAAATGATACCTCACTTGTGTGGGTAGGCCTAGCGCCCGCGACAGGAAACGCCCCAAAGCACAACGTGTACACATCCAAATTTTTGAAAGAAAACAGAGGTGTTTTTTGCAAAGTGCCTACCTGTAGATTTTGGCCTGTAGCTCAGCCGGCACCTAGGGAAACCTACCAAACCTGTGCATTTCTCAAAACTAGAGACCTAGGGGAATCCAAGATGGGGTAACTTGTGTGGCTCAGACCAGGTTCTGTTACCCAGAATCCTTTGCAAACCTCAAAATTTGGCTAAAAAAACACATGTTCCTCACATTTCTATGGCAGAAAGTTCTGGAATCTGAGAAGAGCCACAAATTTCCTTCAACCCAGCCTTCCCCCACGTCTCCCGATAAAAATGATACCTCACTTGTGTGGGTAGGCCTAGCGCCCGCGACAGGAAACGACCCAAAGCACAACGTGTACACATCCAAATTTTTGAAAGAAAACAGAGGTGTTTTTTGCAAAGTGCCTACCTGTAGATTTTGGCCTGTAGCTCAGCCGGCACCTAGGGAAACCTACAAAACCTGTGCATTTCTCAAAACTAGAGACCTAGGGGAATCCAAGATGGGGTGACTTGTGTGGCTCGGACCAGGTTCTGTTACCCAGAATCCTTTGCAAACCTCAAAATTTGGCTAAAAAACACATGTTCCTCACATTTCTGTGGCAGAAAGTTCTGAAATCTGTGAGGAGCCACAAATTTCCTTCCACCCAGCGTTCCCCCACGTCTGCCGATAAAAATGATACCTCACTTGTGTGCGTAGGCCTAGCGCCCACGACAGGAAACGCCCCAAAGCGCAACGTGGACACATCCAAATTTTTTAAAGAAAACAGAGGTGTTTTTTGCAAAGTGCCTACCTGTAGAATTTGGCCTGTAGCTCAGCCGGCACCTAGGGAAACCTACCAAACCTGTGCATTTCTGAAAACTAGAGACCTAGGGGAATCCAAGATGGGGTGACTTGTGTGGCTCGGACCAGGTTCTGTTACCCAGAATCCTTTGCAAACCTCAAAATTTGGCTAAAAAAACACATGTTCCTCACATTTCTGTGGCAGAAAGTTCTGAAATCTGAGAGGAGCCACAAATTTCCTTCCACCCAGCGTTCCCCCACGTCTCCCGATAAAAATGATACCTCACTTGTGTGGGTAGGCCTAGCGCCCGCAACAGGAAACGCCCCAAAGCGCAACGTGGACACATCCAAATTTTTGAAAGAAAACAGAGGTGTTTTTTGCAAAGTGCCTACCTGTAGATTTTGGCCTGTAGCTCAGCCGGCACCTAGGGAAACCTACCAAACCTGTGCATTTCTCAAAACTAGAGACCTAGGGGAATCCAAGATGGGGTGACTTGTGTGGCTCGGACCAGGTTCTGTTACCCAGAATCCTTTGCAAACCTCAAAATTTGGCTAAAAAAACACATGTTCCTCACATTTCTGTGGCAGAAAGTTCTTGAATCTGAGAGGAGCCACAAATTTCCTCCCACCCAGCATTCCCCCACGTCTCCCGATAAAATTGATACCTCACTTGTGAGGGTAGGCCTAGCGCCCACGACAGGAAACGCCCCAAAGCGCAACGTGGACACATCCAAATTTTTTAAAGAAAACAGAGGTGTTTTTTGCAAAGTGCCTACCTGTAGATTTTGGCCTGTAGCTCAGCCGGCACCTAGGGAAACCTACCAAACCTGTGCATTTCTGAACACTAGAGACCTAGGGAATCCAAGATGGGGTGACTTGTGTGGCTCGGACCAGGTTCTGTTACCCAGAATCCTTTGCAAACCTCAAAAATGTTTCTGGAATCTGAGAGGAGCCACAAATTTCCTTCCACCCAGCGTTCCCCCACGTCTCCCGATAAAAATGATACCTCACTTGTGTGGGTAGGCCTAGCGCCCGCAACAGGAAACGCCCCAAAGCGCAACGTGGACACATCCACATTTTTTAAAGAAAACAGAGGTGTTTTTTGCAAAGTGCCTACCTGTGGATTTTGGCCTGCAGCTCAGCCGCCACCTAGGGAAACCTACCAAACCTGTGCATTTCTGAAAACTAGAGACCTAGGGGAATCCAAGATGGGGTGACTTGTGTGGCTCGGACCAGGTTCTGTTACCCAGAATCCTTTGCAAACCTCAAAATTTGGTTTAAAAAACAGATGTTCCTCACATTTCTGTGGCAGAAAGTTCTGAAATCTTTGAGGAGCCACAAATTTCCTTCCACCCAGCGTTCCCCCACGTCTCCCGATAAAAATGATACCTCACTTGTGTGGGTAGGCCTAGCGCCCACGACAGGAAACGCCCCAAAGCGCAACGTGGACACATAAAATTTTTTGAAAGAAAACAGAGGTGTTTTTTGCAAAGTGCCTACCTGTAGATGTTGGCCTGTAGCTCAGCCGGCACCTAGGGAAACCTACCAAACCTGTGCATTTCTGAAAACTAGAGACCTAGGGGAATCCAAGATGGGGTGACTTGTGTGGCTCGGACCAGGTTCTGTTACCCAGAATCCTTTGCAAACCTCAAAAGTTGGCTAAAAAAACACATGTTCCTCACATTTCTGTGGCAGAACGTTCTGGAATCTGAGAGGAGCCACAAATTTCTTTCCACCGAGCGTTCCCCCACGTCTCCCGATAAAAATGATACCTCACTTGTGTGGGTAGGCCTAGCGCCCGCAACAGGAAACGCCCCAAAGCGCAATGTGGACACATCCAAATTTTTGAAAGAAAACAGAGGTGTTTTTTGCAAAGTGCCTACCTGTAGATTTTGGCCTGTAGCTCAGCCTGCACCTAGGGAAACCTACCAAACCTGTGCATTTCTGAAAACTAGAGACCTAGGGTAATCCAAGATGGGGTAACTTGTGTGGCTCAGACCAGGTTCTGTTACCCAGAATCCTTTGCAAACCTCAAAATTTGGCTAAAAAAACACATGTTCCTCACATTTCTGTGGCAGAACGTTCTGGAATCTGAGAGGAGCCACAAATTTCCTTCCACCCAGCGTTCCCCCACGTCTCCCGATAAAAATGATACCTCACTTGTGTGGGTAGGCCTAGCGCCCGCGACAGGAAACGCCCCAAAGCACAACGTGTACACATCCAAATTTTTGAAAGAAAACAGAGGTGTTTTTTGCAAAGTGCCTACCTGTAGATTTTGGCCTGTAGCTCAGCCGGCACCTAGGGAAACCTACCAAACCTGTGCATTTCTCAAAACTAGAGACCTAGTGGAATCCAAGATGGGGTGACTTGTGTGGCTCGGACCAGGTTCTGTTACCCAGAATCCTTTGCAAACCTCAAAATTTGGCTAAAAAACACATGTTCCTCACATTTCTGTGGCAGAAAGTTCTGAAATCTGTGAGGAGCCACAAATTTCCTTCCACCCAGCTTTCCCCCACGTCTCCCGATAAAAATGATACCTCACTTGTGTGGGTAGGCCTAGCGCCCACGACAGGAAAAACCCCAAAGCGCAACGTGGACACATCCAAATTTTTTAAAGAAAACAGAGGTGTTTTTTGCAAAGTGCCTACCTGTAGATTTTGGCCTGTAGCTCAGCCAACACCTAGGGAAACCTACCAAACCTGTGCATTTCTGAACACTAGAGACCTAGGGGAATCCAAGATGGGGTGACTTGTGTGGCTCGGACCAGGTTCTGTTACCCAGAATCCTTTGCAAACCTCAAAATTTGGCTAAAAAAACGCATGTTCCTCACATTTCTGTGGCAGAAAGTTCTGGAATCTGAGAGGAGCCACAAATTTCCTCCCACCCAGCGTTCCCCCACGTCTCCCGATAAAAATGATACCTCACTTGTGTGGGTAGGCCTAGCGCCCGCGACAGGAAACGCCCCAAAGCGCAACGTGGACACATCCAAATTTTTGAAAGAAAACAGAGGTGTTTTTTGCAAAGTGCCTACCTGTAGATTTTGGCCTGTAGCTCAGCCGCCACCTAGGGAAACCTACCAAACCTGTGCATTTCTGAAAACTAGAGACCTAGGGGAATCCAAGATGGGGTGACTTGTGTGGCTCGGACCAGGTTCTGTTACCCAGAATACTTTGCAAACCTCAAAATTTGGCTAAAAAAACACATGTTCCTCACATTTCTGTGGCAGAAAGTTCTGGAATCTGAGAGGAGCCACAAATTTCATTCCACCCAGCGTTCCCCCACGTCTCCCGATAAAAATTATACCTCACTTGTGTGGGTAGGCCTAGCGCCCGCGACAGGAAACGCCCCAAAGCGCAACGTGGACACATCCAATTTTTTGAAAGAAAACAGAGGTGTTTTTTGCAAAGTGCCTACCTGTAGATTTTGGCCTGTAGCTCAGCCGCCACCTAGGGAAACCTACCAAACCTGTGCATTTCTGAAAACAAGAGACCTAGGGGAATCCAAGATGGGGTGACTTGTGTGGCTCGGACCAGGTTCTGTTACCCAGAATCCTTTGCAAACCTCAAAATTTGGCTAAAAAAACACATGTTCCTCACATTTCTGTGGCAGAAAGTTCTGGAATCTGAGAGGAGCCACAAATTTCCTTCCACCCAGCGTTCCCCCACGTCTCCCGATAAAAATGATACCTCACTTGTGTGGGTAGGCCTAGCGCCCGCGACAGGAAACGCCCCTAAGCGCAACATGGACACATCCACATTTTTGAAAGAAAACAGAGATGTTTTTTGCAAAGTGCCTACTTGTAGATTTTGGCATGTAGCTCAGCCGCCACCTAGGTAAACCTACCAACCTGTGCATTTCTCAAAACTAGAGACCTAGGGGAATCCAAGATGGGGTGACTTGTGTGGCTCGGACCAGGTTCTGTTACCCAGAATCCTTTGCAAACCTCAAAATTTGGCTAAAAAAACACATGTTCCTCACATTTCTGTGGCAGAAAGTTCTGAAATCTGAGAGGAGCCACAAATTTCCTTCCACCCAGCGTTCCCCCACGTCTCCGATAAAAATGATACCTCACTTGTGTGGGTAGGCCTAGCGCCCGCAACAGGAAACGCCCCAAAGCGCAACGTGGACACATCCAAATTTTTGAAAGAAAACAGAGGTGTTTTTTGCAAAGTGCCTACCTGTAGATTTTGGCCTGTAGCTCAGCCGGCACCTAGGGAAACCTACCTAACCTGTGCATTTCTCAAAACTAGAGACCTAGGGGAATCCAAGATGGGGTGACTTGTGTGGCTCGGACCAGGTTCTGTTACCCAGAATCCTTTGCAAACCTCAAAATTTGGCTAAAAAAACACATGTTCCTCACATTTCTGTGGCAGAAAGTTCTGGAATCTGAGAGGAGCCACAAATTTCCTCCCACCCAGCGTTCCCCCACGTCTCCCGATAAAAATGATACCTCACTTGTGTGGGTAGGCCTAGCGCCCAGGACAGGAAACGCCCCAAAGCGCAACGTGGACACATCCAAATTTTTGAAAGAAAACAGAGGTGTTTTTTGCAAAGTGCCTACCTGTAGATTTTGGCCTGTAGCTCAGCCGGCACCTAGGGAAACCTACCAAACCTGTGCATTTCTGAACACTAGAGACCTAGGGAATCCAAGATGGGGTGACTTGTGTGGCTCGGACCAGGTTCTGTTACCCAGAATCCTTTGCAAACCTCAAAAATGTTTCTGGAATCTGAGAGGAGCCACAAATTTCCTTCCACCCAGCGTTCCCCCACGTCTCCCGATAAAAATGATACCTCACTTGTGTGGGTAGGCCTAGCGCCCGCAACAGGAAACGCCCCAAAGCGCAACGTGGACACATCCAAATTTTTGAAAGAAAACAGAGGTGTTTTTTGCAAAGTGCCTACCTGTAGATTTTGGCCTGTAGCTCAGCCGCCACCTAGGGAAACCTACCAAACCTGTGCATTTCTGAAAACTAGAGACCTAGGGGAATCCAAGATGGGGTGACTTGTGTGGCTCGGACCAGGTTCTGTTACCCAGAATCCTTTGCACACCTCAAAATTTGGCTAAAAAAACAGATGTTCCTCACATTTCTGTGGCAGAAAGTTCTGAAATCTGTGAGGAGCCACAAATTTCCTTCGACCCAGCGTTCCCCCACGTCTCCCGATAAAAATGATACCTCACTTGTGTGGGTAGGCCTAGCGCCCACGACAGGAAACGCCCCAAAGCGCAACATGGACACATCCAAATTTTTGAAAGAAAACAGAGGTGTTTTTTGCAAAGTGCCTACCTGTAGATGTTGGCCTGTAGCTCAGCCGCCACCTAGGGAAACCTACCAAACCTGTGCATTTCTGAAAACTAGAGACCTAGGGGAATCCAAGATGGGGTGACTTGTGTGGCTCGGACCAGATTCTGTTACCCAGAATCCTTTGCAAACCTCAAAAGTTGGCTAAAAAAACACATGTTCCTCACATTTCTGTGGCAGTACGTTCTGGAATCTGAGAGGAGCCACAAATTTCCTTCCACCCAGCGTTCCCCCACGTCTCCCGATAAAAATGATACCTCACTTGTGTGGATAGGCCTAGTGCCCGCAACAGGAAAAACCCCAAAGCGCAATGTGGACACATCCAAATTTTTGAAAGAAAACAGAGGTGTTTTTTGCAAAGTGCCTACCTGTAGATTTTGGCATGTAGCTCAGCCGGCACCTAGGGAAACCTACCAAACCTGTGCATTTCTGAAAACTAGAGAACTAGGGGAATCCAAGATGGGGTAACTTGTGTGGCTCAGACCAGGTTGTGTTACCCAGAATCCTTTGCAAACCTCAAAATTTGGCTAAAAAAACACATGTTCCTCACATTTCTATGGCAGAAAGTTCTGGAATCTGAGAAGAGCCACAAATTTCCTTCCACCCAGCGTTCCCCCACGTCTCCCGATAAAAATGATACCTCACTTGTGTGGGTAGGCCTAGCGCCCGCGACAGGAAACGCCCCAAAGCACAACGTGTACACATCCACATTTTTCAAAGAAAACAGAGGTGTTTTTTGCAAAGTGCCTACCTGTAGATTTTGGCCTGTAGCTCAGCCGGCACCTAGGGAAACCTACCAAACTTGTGCATTTCTCAAAACTAGAGACCTAGGGGAATCCAAGATGGGGTGACTTGTGTGGCTCGGACCAGGTTCTGTTACCCAGAATCCTTTGCAAACCTAAAAATTTGGCTAAAAAAACACATGTTCCTCACATTTCTGTGGCAGAAAGTTCTGAAATCTGTGAGGAGCCACAAATTTCCTTCCACCCAGCGTTCCCCCACGTCTCCCGATAAAAATGATACCTCACTTGTGTGGGTAGGCCTAGCGCCCACGACAGGAAACGCCCCAAAGCGCAACGTGGACACATCCAAATTTTTGAAAGAAAACAGAGGTGTTTTTTGCAAAGTGCCTACCTGTAGAATTTGGACTGTAGCTCAGCCGGCACCTAGGGAAACCTACCAAACCTGTGCATTTCTGAAAACTAGAGACCTAGGGGAATCCAAGATGGGGTGACATGTGTGGCTCGGACCAGGTTCTGTTACCCAGAATCCTTTGCAAACCTCAAAATTTGGCTAAAAAAACACATGTTCCTCACATTTCTGTGGCAGAAAGTTCTGAAATCTGAGAGGAGCCACAAATTTCCTTCCACCCAGCGTTCCCCCACGTCTCCCGATAAAAATGATACCTCACTTGTGTGGGTAGGCCTAGCGCCCGCAACAGGAAATGCCCCAAAGCGCAACGTGGACACATCCAAATTTTTCAAAGAAAACAGAGGTGTTTTTTACAAAGTGCCTACCTGTAGATTTTGGCCTGTAGCTCAGCCGGCACCTAGGGAAACCTACCAAACCTGTGCATTTCTCAAAACTAGAGACCTAGGGGAATCCAAGATGGGGTGACTTGTGTGGTTCGGACCAGGTTCTGTTACCCAGAATCCTTTGCAAACCTCAAAATTTGGCTAAAAAAACACATGTTCCTCACATTTCTGTGGCAGAAAGTTCTGGAATCTGAGAGGAGCCACAAATTTCCTCCCACCCAGCGTTCCCCCACGTCTCCCGATAAAAATGATACCTCACTTGTGTGGGTAGGCCTAGCGCCCACGACAGGAAACACCCCAAAGCGCAACGTGGACACATCCAAATTTTTGAAAGAAAACAGAGGTGTTTTTTGCAAAGTGCCTACCTGTAGAATTTGGCCTGTAGCTCAGCCGGCACCTAGGGAAACCTACCAAACCTGTGCATTTCTGAAAACTAGAGACCTAGGGGAATCCAAGATGGGGTGACATGTGTGGCTCGGACCAGGTTCTGTTACCCAGAATCCTTTGCAAACCTCAAAATTTGGCTAAAAAAACACATGTTCCTCACATTTCTGTGGCAGAAAGTTCTGAAATCTGAGAGGAGCCACAAATTTCCTTCCACCCAGCGTTCCCCCACGTCTCCCGATAAAAATGATACCTCACTTGTGTGGGTAGGCCTAGCGCCCGCAACAGGAAATGCCCCAAAGCGCAACGTGGACACACTTCCAAATTTTTCAAAGAAAACAGAGGTGTTTTTTACAAAGTGCCTACCTGTAGATTTTGGCCTGTAGCTCAGCCGGCACCTAGGGAAACCTACCAAACCTGTGCATTTCTCAAAACTAGAGACCTAGGGGAATCCAAGATGGGGTGACTTGTGTGGTTCGGACCAGGTTCTGTTACCCAGAATCCTTTGCAAACCTAAAAATTTGGCTAAAAAAACACATGTTCCTCACATTTCTGTGGCAGAAAGTTCTGGAATCTGAGAGGAGCCACAAATTTCCTCCCACCCAGCGTTCCCCCACGTCTCCCGATAAAAATGATACCTCACTTGTGTGGGTAGGCCTAGCGCCCACGACAGGAAACACCCCAAAGCGCAACGTGGACACATCCAAATTTTTGAAAGAAAACAGAGGTGTTTTTTGCAAAGTGCCTACCTGTAGATTTTGGCCTGTAGCTCAGCCGGCACCTAGGGAAACCTCCCAAACCTGTGCATTTCTGAACACTAGAGACATAGGGGAATCTAAGATGGGGTGACTTGTGTGGCTCGGACCAGGTTCTGTTACCCAGAATCCTTTGCAAACCTCAAAAATGTTTCTGGAATCTGAGAGGAGCCACAAATTTCCTTCCACCCAGCGTTCCCCCACGTCTCCCGATAAAAATGATACCTCACTTGTGTGGGTAGGCCTAGCGCCCGCGGCAGGAAACGCCCCAAAGCGCAACGTGGACACATCCAATTTTTTTAAAGAAAACAGAGGTGTTTTTTGCAAAGTGCCTACCTGTAGATTTTGGCCTGTAGCTCAGCCGCCACCTAGGGAAACCTACCAAACCTGTGCATTTCTGAAAACTAGAGACCTAGGGGAATCCAAGATGGGGTGACTTGTGTGGCTCGGACCAGGTTCTGTTACCCAGAATCCTTTGCAAACCTCAAAATTTGGCTAAAAAAACACATGTTCCTCACATTTCTGTGGCAGAAAGTTCTGGAATCTGAGAGGAGCCACAAATTTCCTTCCACCCAGCGTTCCCCCACGTCTCCCGATAAAAATGATACCTCACTTGTGTGGGTAGGCCTAGCGCCCACGACAGGAAACGCCCCAAAGCGCAACGTGGACACATCCAAATTTTTGAAAGAAAACAGAGGTGTTTTTTGCAAAGTGCCTACCTGTAGATGTTGGCCTGTAGCTCAGCCGCCACCTAGGGAAACCTACCAAACCTGTGCATTTCTGAAAACTAGAGACCTAGGGGAATCCAAGATGGGGTGACTTGTGTGGCTCGGACCAGATTCTGTTACCCAGAATCCTTTGCAAACCTCAAAAGTTGGCTAAAAAAACACATGTTCCTCACATTTCTGTGGCAGAACGTTCTGGAATCTGAGAGGAGGCACAAATTTCCTTCCACCCAGCGTTCCCCCACGTCTCCCGATAAAAATGATACCTCACTTGTGTGGGTAGGCCTAGTGCCCGCAACAGGAAACACCCCAAAGCGCAATGTGGACACATCCAAATTTTTGAAAGAAAACAGAGGTGTTTTTTGCAAAGTGCCTACCTGTAGATTTTGGCCTGTAGCTCAGCCGGCACCTAGGGAAACCTACCAAACCTGTGCATTTCTGAAAACTAGAGACCTAGGGGAATCCAAGATGGGGTAACTTGTGTGGCTCAGACCAGGTTGTGTTACCCAGAATCCTTTGCAAACCTAAAAATTTGGCTAAAAAACACATGTTCCTCACATTTCTGTGGCAGAAAGTTCTGAAATCTGTGAGGAGCCACAAATTTCCTTCCACCCAGCGTTCCCCCACGTCTCCCGATAAAAATGATACCTCACTTGTGTGGGTAGGCCTAGCGCCCACGACAGGAAACGCCCCAAAGCGCAACGTGGACACATCCAAATTTTTGAAAGAAAACAGAGGTGTTTTTTGCAAAGTGCCTACCTGTAGAATTTGGCCTGTAGCTCAGCCGGCACCTAGGGAAACCTACCAAACCTGTGCATTTCTGAAAACTAGAGACCTAGGGGAATCCAAGATGGGATGACATGTGTGGCTCGGACCAGGTTCTGTTACCCAGAATCCTTTGCAAACCTCAAAATTTGGCTAAAAAAACACATGTTCCTCACATTTCTGTGGCAGAAAGTTCTGAAATCTGAGAGGAGCCACAAATTTCCTTCCACCCAGCGTTCCCCCACGTCTCCCGATAAAAATGATACCTCACTTGTGTGGTTAGGCCTAGCGCCCGCAACAGGAAATGCCCCAAAGCGCAACGTGGACACATCCAAATTTTTGAAAGAAAACAGAGGTGTTTTTTGCAAAGTGCCTACCTGTAGATTTTGGCCTGTAGCTCAGCCGGCACCTAGGGAAACCTACCAAACCTGTGCATTTCTCAAAACTAGAGACCTAGGGGAATCCAAGATGGGGTGACTTGTGTGGTTCGGACCAGGTTCTGTTACCCAGAATCCTTTGCAAACCTCAAAATTTGGCTAAAAAAACACATGTTCCTCACATTTCTGTGGCAGAAAGTTCTGGAATCTGAGAGGAGCCACAAATTTCCTTCCACCCAGCGTTCCCCCACGTCTCCCGATAAAAATGATACCTCACTTGTGTGGGTAGGCCTAGCGCCCGCGGCAGGAAACGCCCCAAAGCGCAACGTGGACACATCCAATTTTTTTAAAGAAAACAGAGGTGTTTTTTGCAAAGTGCCTACCTGTAGATTTTGGCCTGTAGCTTAGCCGCCACCTAGGGAAACCTACCAAACCTGTGCATTTCTGAAAACTAGAGACCTAGGGGAATCCAAGATGGGGTGACTTGTGTGGCTCGGACCAGGTTCTGTTACCCAGAATCCTTTGCAAACCTCAAAATTTGGCTAAAAAAACAAATGTTCCTCACATTTCTGTGGCAGAAAGTTCTGGAATCTGAGAGGAGCCACAAATTTCCTTCCACCCAGCGTTCCCCCACGTCTCCCGATAAAAATGATACCTCACTTGTGTGGGTAGGCCTAGCGCCCACGACAGGAAACGCCCCAAAGCGCAACGTGGACACATCCAAATTTTTGAAAGAAAACAGAGATGTTTTTTGCAAAGTGCCTACTTGTAGATTTTGGCCTGTAGCTCAGCCGCCACCTAGGTAAACCTACCAAACCTGTACATTTCTCAAAACTAGAGACCTAGGGGAATCCAAGATGGGGTGACTTGTGTGGCTCGGACCAGGTTCTGTTACCCAGAATCCTTTGCAAACCTCAAAATTTGGCTAAAAAACCACATGTTCCTCACATTTCTGTGGCAGAAAGTTCTGGAATCTGAGAGGAGCCACAAATTTCCTCCCACCCAGCTTTCCCCCACGTCTCCCGATAAAAATGATACCTCACTTATGTGTGTAGGCCTAGCGCCCACGACAGGAAACGCCCCAAAGCGCAACGTGGACACATCCACATTTTTTAAAGAAAACAGAGGTGTTTTTTGCCAAGTGCCTACCTGTAGATTTTGGCCTGTAGCTCAGCCGGCACCTAGGGAAACCTACCAAACCTGTGCATTTCTGAAAACAAGAGACCTAGGGGAATCCAATATGGGGTGACTTGTGTGGCTCGGACCAGGTTCTGTTACCCAGAATCCTTTGCAAACCTCAAAATTTGGCTAAAAAAACACATGTTCCTCACATTTCTATGGCAGAAAGTTCTGGAATCTGAGAAGAGCCACAAATTTCCTTCCACCCAGCGTTCCCCCACGTCTCCCGATAAAAATGATACCTCACTTGTGTGGGTAGGCCTAGCGCCCGCGACAGGAAACGCCCCAAAGCACAACGTGTACACATCCACATTTTTCAAAGAAAACAGAGGTGTTTTTTGCAAAGTGCCTACCTGTAGATTTTGGCCTGTAGCTCAGCCGGCACCTAGGGAAACCTACCAAACTTGTGCATTTCTCAAAACTAGAGACCTAGGGGAATCCAAGATGGGGTGACTTGTGTGGCTCGGACCAGGTTCTGTTACCCAGAATCCTTTGCAAACCTAAAAATTTGGCTAAAAAAAACACATGTTCCTCACATTTCTGTGGCAGAAAGTTCTGAAATCTGTGAGGAGCCACAAATTTCCTTCCACCCAGCGTTCCCCCACGTCTCCCGATAAAAATGATACCTCACTTGTGTGGGTAGGCCTAGCGCCCACGACAGGAAACGCCCCAAAGCGCAACGTGGACACATGCAAATTTTTGAAAGAAAACAGAGGTGTTTTTTGCAAAGTGCCTACCTGTAGAATTTGGCCTGTAGCTCAGCCGGCACCTAGGGAAACCTACCAAACCTGTGCATTTCTGAAAACTAGAGACCTAGGGGAATCCAAGATGGGGTGACATGTGTGGCTCGGACCAGGTTCTGTTACCCAGAATCCTTTGCAAACCTCAAAATTTGGCTATAAAAACACATGTTCCTCACATTTCTGTGGCAGAAAGTTCTGAAATCTGAGAGGAGCCACAAATTTCCTTCCACCCAGCGTTCCCCCACGTCTCCCGATAAAAATGATACCTCACTTGTGTGGGTAGGCCTAGCGCCCGCAACAGGAAATGCCCCAAAGCGCAACGTGGACACATCCAAATTTTTCAAAGAAAACAGAGGTGTTTTTTACAAAGTGCCTACCTGTAGATTTTGGCCTGTAGCTCAGCCGGCACCTAGGGAAACCTACCAAACCTGTGCATTTCTCAAAACTAGAGACCTAGGGGAATCCAAGATGGGGTGACTTGTGTGGTTCCGACCAGGTTCTGTTACCCAGAATCCTTTGCAAACCTCAAAATTTGGCTAAAAAAACACATGTTCCTCACATTTCTGTGGCAGAAAGTTCTGGAATCTGAGAGGAGCCACAAATTTCCTCCCACCCAGCGTTCCCCCACGTCTCCCGATAAAAATGATACCTCACTTGTGTGGGTAGGCCTAGCACCCACGACAGGAAACACCCCAAAGCGCAACGTGGACACATCCAAATTTTTGAAAGAAAACAGAGGTGTTTTTTGCAAAGTGCCTACCTGTAGATTTTGGCCTGTAGCTCAGCCGGCACCTAGGGAAACCTCCCAAACCTGTGCATTTCTGAACACTAGAGACATAGGGGAATCCAAGATGGGGTGACTTGTGTGGCTCGGACCAGGTTCTGTTACCCAGAATCCTTTGCAAACCTCAAAAATGTTTCTGGAATCTGAGAGGAGCCACAAATTTCCTTCCACCCAGCGTTCCCCCACGTCCCCCGATAAAAATGATACCTCACTTGTGTGGGTAGGCCTAGCGCCCGCGGCAGGAAACGCCCCAAAGCGCAACGTGGACACATCCAATTTTTTGAAAGAAAACAGAGGTGTTTTTTGCAAAGTGCCTACCTGTAGATTTTGGCCTGTAGCTCAGCCGCCACCTAGGGAAACCTACCAAACCTGTGCATTTCTGAAAACTAGAGACCTAGGGGAATCCAAGATGGGGTGACTTGTGTGGCTCGGACCAGGTTCTGTTACCCAGAATCCTTTGCAAACCTCAAAATTTGGCTAAAAAAACACATGTTCCTCACATTTCTGTGGCAGAAAGTTCTGGAATCTGAGAGGAGCCACAAATTTCCTTCCACCCAGCGTTCCCCCACGTCTCCCGATAAAAATGATACCTCACTTGTGTGGGTAGGCCTAGCGCCCACGACAGGAAACGCCCCAAAGCGCAACGTGGACACATCCAAATTTTTGAAAGAAAACAGAGGTGTTTTTTGCAAAGTGCCTACCTGTAGATGTTGGCCTGTAGCTCAGCCGCCAACTAGGGAAACCTACCAAACCTGTGCATTTCTGAAAACTAGAGACCTAGGGGAATCCAAGATGGGGTGACTTGTGTGGCTCGGACCAGATTCTGTTACCCAGAATCCTTTGCAAACCTCAAAAGTTGGCTAGAAAAACACATGTTCCTCACATTTCTGTGGCAGAACGTTCTGGAATCTGAGAGGAGCCACAAATTTCCTTCCACCCAGCGTTCCCCCACGTCTCCCGATAAAAATGATACCTCACTTGTGTGGGTAGGCCTAGTGCCCGCAACAGGAAACACCCCAAAGCGCAATGTGGACACATCCAAATTTTTGAAAGAAAACAGAGGTGTTTTTTGCAAAGTGCCTACCTGTAGATTTTGGCCTGTAGCTCAGCCGGCACCTAGGGAAACCTACCAAACCTGTGCATTTCTGAAAACTAGAGACCTAGGGGAATCCAAGATGGGGTGACTTTTGTGGCTCGGACCAGGTTCTGTTACCCAGAATCCTTTGCAAACCTAAAAATTTGGCTAAAAAACACATGTTCCTCACATTTCTGTGGCAGAAAGTTCTGAAATCTGTGAGGAGCCACAAATTTCCTTCCACCCAGCGTTCCCCCACGTCTCCCGATAAAAATGATACCTCACTTGTGTGGGTAGGCCTAGCGCCCACGACAGGAAACGCCCCAAAGCGCAACGTGGACACATCCACATTTTTGAAAGAAAACAGAGGTGTTTTTTGCAAAGTGCCTACCTGTAGAATTTGGCCTGTAGCTCAGCCGGCACCTAGGGAAACCTACCAAACCTGTGCATTTCTGAAAACTAGAGACCTAGGGGAATCCAAGATGGGGTGACATGTGTGGCTCGGACCAGGTTCTGTTACCCAGAATCCTTTGCAAACCTCAAAATTTGGCTAAAAAAACACATGTTCCTCACATTTCTGTGGCAGAAAGTTCTGAAATCTGAGAGGAGCCACAAATTTCCTTCCACCCAGCGTTCCCCCACGTCTTCCGATAAAAATGATACCTCACTTGTGTGGGTAGGCCTAGCGCCCGCAACAGGAAATGCCCCAAAGCGCAACGTGGACACATCCAAATTTTTGAAAGAAAACAGAGGTGTTTTTTGCAAAGTGCCTACCTGTAGATTTTGGCCTGTAGCTCAGCCGGCACCTAGGGAAACCTACCAAACCTGTGCATTTCTCAAAACTAGAGACCTAGGGGAATCCAAGATGGGGTGACTTGTGTGGTTCGGACCAGGTTCTGTTACCCAGAATCCTTTGCAAACCTCAAAATTTGGCTAAAAAAACACATGTTCCTCACATTTCTGTGGCAGAAAGTTCTGGAATCTGAGAGGAGCCACAAATTTCCTCCCACCCAGCGTTCCCCCACGTCTCCCGATAAAAATGATACCTCACTTGTGTGGGTAGGCCTAGCGCCCACGACAGGAAACGCCCCAAAGCGCAACGTGGACACATCCAAATTTTTTAAAGAAAACAGAGGTGTTTTTTGCAAAGTGCCTACCTGTAGATTTTGGCCTGTAGCTCAGCCGGCACCTAGGGAAACCTCCCAAACCTGTGCATTTCTGAACACTAGAGACATAGGGGAATCCAAGATGGGGTGACTTGTGTGGCTCGGACCAGGTTCTGTTACCCAGAATCCTTTGCAAACGTCAAAAATGTTTCTGGAATCTGAGAGGAGCCACAAATTTCCTTCCACCCAGCGTTCCCCCACGTCTCCCGATAAAAATGATACCTCACTTGTGTGGGTAGGCCTAGCGCCCACGACAGGAAACGCCCCAAAGCGCAACGTGGACACATCCACATTTTTGAAAGAAAACAGAGGTGTTTTTTGCAAAGTGCCTACCTGTAGAATTTGGCCTGTAGCTCAGCCGGCACCTAGGGAAACCTACCAAACCTGTGCATTTCTGAAAACTAGAGACCTAGGGGAATCCAAGATGGGGTGACATGTGTGGCTCGGACCAGGTTCTGTTACCCAGAATCCTTTGCAAACCTCAAAATTTGGCTAAAAAAACACATGTTCCTCACATTTCTGTGGCAGAAAGTTCTGAAATCTGAGAGGAGCCACAAATTTCCTTCCACCCAGCGTTCCCCCACGTCTTCCGATAAAAATGATACCTCACTTGTGTGGGTAGGCCTAGCGCCCGCAACAGGAAATGCCCCAAAGCGCAACGTGGACACATCCAAATTTTTGAAAGAAAACAGAGGTGTTTTTTGCAAAGTGCCTACCTGTAGATTTTGGCCTCTAGCTCAGCCGGCACCTAGGGAAACCTACCAAACCTGTGCATTTCTCAAAACTAGAGACCTAGGGGAATCCAAGATGGGGTGACTTGTGTGGTTCGGACCAGGTTCTGTTACCCAGAATCCTTTGCAAACCTCAAAATTTGGCTAAAAAAACACATGTTCCTCACATTTCTGTGGCAGAAAGTTCTGGAATCTGAGAGGAGCCACAAATTTCCTCCCACCCAGCGTTCCCCCACGTCTCCCGATAAAAATGATACCTCACTTGTGTGGGTAGGCCTAGCGCCCACGACAGGAAACGCCCCAAAGCGCAACGTGGACACATCCACATTTTTTAAAGAAAACAGAGGTGTTTTTTGCAAAGTGCCTACCTGTAGATTTTGGCCTGTAGCTCAGCCGGCACCTAGGGAAACCTCCCAAACCTGTGCATTTCTGAACACTAGAGACATAGGGGAATCCAAGATGGGGTGACTTGTGTGGCTCGGACCAGGTTCTGTTACCCAGAATCCTTTGCAAACGTCAAAAATGTTTCTGGAATCTGAGAGGAGCCACAAATTTCCTTCCACCCAGCGTTCCCCCACGTCTCCCGATAAAAATGATACCTCACTTGTGTGGGTAGGCCTAGCGCCCGCGGCAGGAAACGCCCCAAAGCGCAACGTGGACACATCCAATTTTTTTAAAGAAAACAGAGGTGTTTTTTGCAAAGTGCCTACCTGTAGATTTTGGCCTGTAGCTTAGCCGCCACCTAGGGAAACCTACCAAACCTGTGCATTTCTGAAAACTAGAGACCTAGGGGAATCCAAGATGGGGTGACTTGTGTGGCTCGGACCAGGTTCTGTTACCCAGAATCCTTTGCAAACCTCAAAATTTGGCTAAAAAAACACATGTTCCTCACATTTCTGTGGCAGAAAGTTCTGGAATCTGAGAGGAGCCACAAATTTCCTTCCACCCAGCGTTCCCCCACGTCTCCCGATAAAAATGATACCTCACTTGTGTGGGTAGGCCTAGCGCCCACGACAGGAAACGCCCCAAAGCGCAACGTGGACACATCCAAATTTTTGAAAGAAAACAGAGATGTTTTTTGCAAAGTGCCTACTTGTAGATTTTGGCCTGTAGCTCAGCCGCCACCTAGGTAAACCTACCAAACCTGTACATTTCTCAAAACTAGAGACCTAGGGGAATCCAAGATGGGGTGACTTGTGTGGCTCGGACCAGGTTCTGTTACCCAGAATCCTTTGCAAACCTCAAAATTTGGCTAAAAAAACACATGTTCCTCACATTTCTGTGCAGAAAGTTCTGGAATCTGAGAGGAGCCACAAATTTCCTCCCACCCAGCTTTCCCCCACGTCTCCCGATAAAAATGATACCTCACTTATGTGTGTAGGCCTAGCGCCCACGACAGGAAACGCCCCAAAGCGCAACGTGGACACATCCAAATTTTTTAAAGAAAACAGAGGTGTTTTTTGCCAAGTGCCTACCTGTAGATTTTGGCCTGTAGCTCAGCCGGCACCTAGGGAAACCTACCAAACCTGTGCATTTCTGAAAACAAGAGACCTAGGGGAATCCAATATGGGGTGACTTGTGTGGCTCGGACCAGGTTCTGTTACCCAGAATCCTTTGCAAACCTCAAAATTTGGCTAAAAAAACACATGTTCCTCACATTTCTGTGGCAGAAAGTTCTGGAATCTGAGAGGAGCCACAAATTTCCTTCCACCCAGCCTTCCTCCACGTGTCTCTATAAAAATGATACCTCACTTGTGTGGGTAGGCCTAGCGCTCGCGACAGGAAACGCCCCAAAGCGCAACGTGGACACATCCAATTTTTTGAAAGAAAACAGAGGTGTTTTTTGCAAAGTGCCTACCTGTAGATTTTGACCTGTAGCTTAGCCGCCACCTAGGGAAACCTACCAAGCCTGTGCATTTCTGAAAACTAGAGACCTTGGGGAATCCAAGATGGGGTGACTTGTGTGGCTCGGACCAAGTTTTGTTACCCAGAATCCTTTGCAAACCTCAAAAATTTTCTGGAATCTGAGAGGAGCCACAAATTTCCTTCCACACCGGGCGTTCCCCCACGTCTCCCGATAAAAATGATACCTCACTTGTGTGGGTAGGCCTAGCGCCCGCGACAGGAAACGCCCCAAAGCGCAACGTGGACACATCCAAATTTTTGAAAGAAAACAGAGGTGTTTTTTTGCAAAGTGCCTACCTGTAGATTTTGGCCTGTAGCTCAGCCGGCACCTAGGGAAACCTACCAAACCTGTGCATTTTTGAAAACTAGAGACATAGGGGAATCCAAGATGGGGTGACTTGTGTGGCTCGGACCAGGTTCTGTTACCCAGAATCCTTTGCAAACCTCAAAATTTGGCTAAAAAAACACATGTTCCTCACATTTCTGTGGCAGAAAGTTCTGGAATCTGAGAGGAGCCACAAATTTCCTTCCACCCAGCGTTCCCCCACGTCTCCCGATAAAAATGATACCTCACTTGTGTGGGTAGGCCTAGCGCCCGCGACAGGAAACGCCCCAAACCGCAACGTGGACACATCCAATTTTTTGAAAGAAAACAGAGGTGTTTTTTGCAAAGTGCCTACCTGTAGATTTTGGCCTGTAGCTCAGCCGGCACCTAGGGAAACCTACCAAACCTGTGCATTTCTGAACACTAGAGACCTAGGGAATCCAAGATGGGGTGACTTGTGTGGCTCGGACCAGGTTCTGTTACCCAGAATCCTTTGCAAACCTCAAAAATGTTTCTGGAATCTGAGAGGAGCCACAAATTTCCTTCCACCCAGCGTTCCCCCACGTCTCCCGATAAAAATGATACCTCACTTGTGTGGGTAGGCCTAGCGCCCACAACAGGAAACGCCCCAAAGCGCAACATGGACATATCCAAATTTTTGAAAGAAAACAGAGGTGTTTTTTGCAAAGTGCCTACCTGTAGATTTTGGCCTGTAGCTCAGCCGCCACCTAGGGAAACCTACCAAACTTGTGCATTTCTGAAAACTAGAGACCTAGGGGAATCCAAGATGCGGTGACTTGTGTGGCTCGGACCAGGTTCTGTTACCCAGAATCCTTTGCAAACCTCAAAATTTGGCTAAAAAAACAGATGTTCCTCACATTTCTGTGGCAGAAAGTTCTGAAATCTGTGAGGAGCCACAAATTTCCTTCGACCCAGCGTTCCCCCACGTCTCCCGATAAAAATGATACCTCACTTGTGTGGGTAGGCCTAGCGCCCACGACAGGAAACGCCCCAAAGCTCATCGTGGACACATCCAAGTTTTTGAAAGAAAACAGAGGTGTTTTTTGCAAAGTGCCTACCTGTAGATGTTGGCCTGTAGCTCAGCCAGCACCTAGGGAAACCTACCAAACCTGTGCATTTCTGAAAACTAGAGACCTAGGGGAATCCAAGATGGGGTGACTTGTGTGGCTCGGACCAGGTTCTGTTACCCAGAATCCTTTGCAAACCTCAAAAGTTGGCTAAAAAAACACATGTTCCTCACATTTCTGTGGCAGAACGTTCTGGAATCTGAGCGGAGCCACAAATTTCCTTCCACCCAGCGTTCCCCTACGTCTCCCAATAAAAATGATACCTCACTTGTGTGGTTAGGCCTAGCGCCCGCAACAGGAAACGCCCCAAAGCGCAATGTGGACACATCCAAATTTTTGAAAGAAAACAGAGGTGTTTTTTGCAAAGTGCCTACCTGTAGATTTTGGCCTGTAGCTCAGCCGGCACCTAGGGAAACCTACCAAACCTGTGCATTTCTGAAAACTAGAGACCTAGGGGAATCCAAGATGGGGTAACTTGTGTGGCTCAGACCAGGTTCTGTTACCCAGAATCCTTTGCAAACCTCAAAATTTGGCTAAAAAAACACATGTTCCTCACATTTCTATGGCAGAAAGTTCTGGAATCTGAGAAGAGCCACAAATTTCCTTCCACCCAGCGTTCCCCCACGTCTCCTGATAAAAATGATACCTCACTTGTGTGGGTAGGCCTAGCGCCCGCGACAGGAAACGCCCCAAAGCACAACGTGTACACATCCACATTTTTGAAAGAAAACAGAGGTGTTTTTTGCAAAGTGCCTACCTGTAGATTTTGGCCTCTAGCTCAGCCGGCACCTAGGGAAACCTACCAAACCTGTGCATTTCTCAAAACTAGAGACCTAGGGGAATCCAAGATTGGGTGATTTGTGTGGCTCGGACCAGGTTCTGTTACCCAGAATCCTTTGCAAACCTCAAAATTTGGCTAAAAAACACATGTTCCTCACATTTCTGTGGCAGAAAGTTCTGAAATCTGTGAGGAGCCACAAATTTCCTTCCACCCAGCGTTCCCCCACGTCTCCCGATAAAAATGATACCTCACTTGTGTGGGTAGGCCTAGCGCCCACGACAGGAAACGCCCCAAAACGCAACGTGGACACATCCAAATTTTTGAAAGAAAACAGAGGTGTTTTTTGCAAAGTGCCTACCTGTAGAATTTGGCCTGTAGCTCAGCCGGCACCTAGGGAAACCTACCAAACCTGTGCATTTCTGAAAACTAGAGACCTAGGGGAATCCAAGATGGGGTGACTTGTGTGGCTCGGACCAGGTTCTGTTACCCAGAATCCTTTGCAAACCTCAAACTTTGGCTAAAAAAACACATGTTCCTCACATTTCTGTGGCAGAAAGTTCTGATATCTGAGAGGAGCCACAAATTTCCTTCCACCCAGCGTTCCCCCACGTCTCCCGATAAAAATGATACCTCACTTGTGTGGGTAGGCCTAGCACCCGCAACAGGAAATGCCCCAAAGCGCAACGTGGACACATCCAAATTTTTGAAAGAAAACAGAGGTGTTTTTTGCAAAGTGCCTACCTGTAGATTTTGGCCTGTAGTTCAGCCGGCACCTAGGGAAACCTACCAAACCTGTGCATTTCTCAAAACTAGAGACCTAGCGGAATCCAAGATGGGGTGACTTGTGTGGCTCGGACCAGGTTCTGTTACCCAGAATCCTTTGCAAACCTCAAAATTTGGCTAAAAAAACACATGTTCCTCACATTTCTGTGGCAAAAAGTTCTGGAATCTGAGAGGAGCCACAAATTTCCTCCCACCCAGCGTTCCCCCACGTCTCCCGATAAAAATGATACCTCACTTGTGTGGGTAGGCCTAGCGTCCACGACAGGAAACGCACCAAAGCGCAACGTGGACACATCCAAATTTTTGAAAGAAAACAGAGATGTTTTTTGCAAAGTGCCTACCTGTAGATTTTGGCCTGTAGCTCAGCCGGCACCTAGGGAAACCTACCAAACCTGTGCATTTCTGAACACTAGAGACCTAGGGGAATCCAAGATAGGGTGACTTGTGTGGCTCGGACCAGGTTCTGTTACCCAGAATCCTTTGCAAACCTCAAAAAAATTTCTGGAATCTGAGAGGAACCACAAATTTCCTTCCACCCAGCGTTCCCCCACGTCTCCCGATAAAAATTGTACCTCACTTGTGTGGGTAGGCCTAGCGCCCGCGACAGGAAACGCCCCAAAGCGCAACGTGGACACATTCAAATTTTTGAAAGAAAACAGAGGTGTTTTTTGCAAAGTGCCTACCTGTAGATTTTGGCCTGTAGCTCAGCCGCCACCTAGGTAAACCTACCAAACCTGTGCATTTCTGAAAACTAGAGACCTAGGGGAATCCAAGATGGGGTGACTTGTGTGGCTCGGACCAGGTTCTGTTACCCAGAATCCTTTGCAAACCTCAAAATTTGGCTAAAAAAACACATGTTCCTCAAATTTCTGTGGCAGAAAGTTCTGGAATCTGAGAGGAGCCACAAATTTCCTTTCACCCAGCGTTCCCCCACGTCTCCCGATAAAAATGATACCTCACTTGTGTGGGTAGGCCTAGCGCCCACGACAGGAAACGCCCCTAAGCGCAACTTGGACACATCCAAAATTTTGAAAGAAAACACAGATGTTTTTTGCAAAGTGCCTACTTGTAGATTTTGGCCTGTAGCTCAGCCGCCACCTAGGTAAACCTACCAAACCTGTGCATTTCTCAAAACTAGAGACCTAGGGGAATCCAAGATGGGGTGACTTGTGTGGCTCGGACCAGGTTCTGTTACCCAGAATCCTTTGCAAACCTCAAAATTTGGCTAAAAAAACACATGTTCCTCACATTTCTGTGGCAGAAAGTTCTGGAATCTGAGAGGAGCCACAAATTTCCTCCCACCCAGCGTTCCCCCACGTCTCCCGATAAAAATGATACCTCACTTGTGTGGGTAGGCCTAGCGCCCACGACAGGAAACGCCCCTAAGCGCAACGTGGACACATCCAAATTTTTGAAAGAAAACAGAGATGTTTTTTGCAAAGTGCCTACTTGTAGATTTTGGCCTGTAGCTCAGCCGCCACCTAGGTAAACCTACCAAACCTGTACATTTCTCAAAACTAGAGACCTAGGGGAATCCAAGATGGGGTGACTTGTGTGGCTCGGACCAGGTTCTGTTACCCAGAATCCTTTGCAAACCTCAAAATTTGGCTAAAAAAACACATGTTCCTCACATTTCTGTGGCAGAAAGTTCTGGAATCTGAGAGGAGCCACAAATTTCCTTCCACCCAGCGTTCCCCCACGTCTCCCGATAAAAATGATACCTCACTTGTGTGGGTAGGCCTAGCGCCCACGACAGGAAACGCCCCTAAGCGCAACGTGGACACATCCAAATTTTTGAAAGAAAACAGAGGTGTTTTTTGCAAAGTGCCTACCTGTAGATTTTGGCCTGTAGCTCAGCCGGCACCTAGGGAAACCTACCAAACCTGTGCATTTCTCAAAACTAGAGACCTAGGGGAATCCAAGATGGGGTGACTTGTGTGGTTCGGACCAGGTTCTGTTACCCAGAATCCTTTGCAAACCTCAAAATTTGGCTAAAAAAACACATGTTCCTCACATTTCTGTGGCAGAAAGTTCTGGAATCTGAGAGGAGCCACAAATTTCCTCCCACCCAGCGTTCCCCCACGTCTCCCGATAAAAATGATACCTCACTTGTGTGGGTAGGGCTAGCGCCCACGACAGGAAACGCCCCAAAGCGCAACGTGGACACATCCAAATTTTTTAAAGAAAACAGAGGTGTTTTTTGCAAAGTGCCTACCTGTAGATTTTGGCCTGTAGCTCAGCCGGCACCTAGGGAAACCTCCCAAACCTGTGCATTTCTGAACACTAGAGACATAGGGGAATCCAAGATGGGGTGACTTGTGTGGCTCGGACCAGGTTCTGTTACCCAGAATCCTTTGCAAACGTCAAAAATGTTTCTGGAATCTGAGAGGAGCCACAAATTTCCTTCCACCCAGCGTTCCCCCACGTCTCCCGATAAAAATGATACCTCACTTGTGTGGGTAGGCCTAGCGCCCGCGGCAGGAAACGCCCCAAAGCGCAACGTGGACACATCCAATTTTTTGAAAGAAAACAGAGGTGTTTTTTGCAAAGTGCCTACCTGTAGATTTTGGCCTGTAGCTTAGCCGCCACCTAGGGAAACCTACCAAACCTGTGCATTTCTGAAAACTAGAGACCTAGGGGAATCCAAGATGGGGTGACTTGTGTGGCTCGGACCAGGTTCTGTTACCCAGAATCCTTTGCAAACCTCAAAATTTGGCTAAAAAAACACATGTTCCTCACATTTCTGTGGCAGAAAGTTCTGGAATCTGAGAGGAGCCACAAATTTCCTTCCACCCAGCGTTCCCCCACGTCTCCCGATAAAAATGATACCTCACTTGTGTGGGTAGGCCTAGCGCCCACGACAGGAAACGCCCCAAAGCGCAACGTGGACACATCCAAATTTTTGAAAGAAAACAGAGATGTTTTTTGCAAAGTGCCTACTTGTAGATTTTGGCCTGTAGCTCAGCCGCCACCTAGGTAAACCTACCAAACCTGTACATTTCTCAAAACTAGAGACCTAGGGGAATCCAAGATGGGGTGACTTGTGTGGCTCGGACCAGGTTCTGTTACCCAGAATCCTTTGCAAACCTCAAAATTTGGCTAAAAAACACATGTTCCTCACATTTCTGTGGCAGAAAGTTCTGGAATCTGAGAGGAGCCACAAATTTCCTCCCACCCAGCTTTCCCCCACGTCTCCCGATAAAAATGATACCTCACTTATGTGTGTAGGCCTAGCGCCCACGACAGGAAACGCCCCAAAGCGCAACGTGGACACATCCAAATTTTTTAAAGAAAACAGAGGTGTTTTTTGCCAAGTGCCTACCTGTAGATTTTGGCCTGTAGCTCAGCCGGCACCTAGGGAAACCTACCAAACCTGTGCATTTCTGAAAACAAGAGACCTAGGGGAATCCAATATGGGGTGACTTGTGTGGCTCGGACCAGGTTCTGTTACCCAGAATCCTTTGCAAACCTCAAAATTTGGCTAAAAAAACACATGTTCCTCACATTTCTGTGGCAGAAAGTTCTGGAATCTGAGAGGAGCCACAAATTTCCTTCCACCCAGCCTTCCTCCACGTGTCTCTATAAAAATGATACCTCACTTGTGTGGGTAGGCCTAGCGCTCGCGACAGGAAACGCCCCAAAGCGCAACGTGGACACATCCAATTTTTTGAAAGAAAACAGAGGTGTTTTTTGCAAAGTGCCTACCTGTAGATTTTGACCTGTAGCTTAGCCGCCACCTAGGGAAACCTACCAAGCCTGTGCATTTCTGAAAACTAGAGACCTTGGGGAATCCAAGATGGGGTGACTTGTGTGGCTCGGACCAAGTTTTGTTACCCAGAATCCTTTGCAAACCTCAAAAATTTTCTGGAATCTGAGAGGAGCCACAAATTTCCTTCCACACCGGGCGTTCCCCCACGTCTCCCGATAAAAATGATACCTCACTTGTGTGGGTAGGCCTAGCGCCCGCGACAGGAAACGCCCCAAAGCGCAACGTGGACACATCCAAATTTTTGAAAGAAAACAGAGGTGTTTTTTTGCAAAGTGCCTACCTGTAGATTTTGGCCTGTAGCTCAGCCGGCACCTAGGGAAACCTACCAAACCTGTGCATTTTTGAAAACTAGAGACATAGGGGAATCCAAGATGGGGTGACTTGTGTGGCTCGGACCAGGTTCTGTTACCCAGAATCCTTTGCAAACCTCAAAATTTGGCTAAAAAAACACATGTTCCTCACATTTCTGTGGCAGAAAGTTCTGGAATCTGAGAGGAGCCACAAATTTCCTTCCACCCAGCGTTCCCCCACGTCTCCCGATAAAAATGATACCTCACTTGTGTGGGTAGGCCTAGCGCCCGCGACAGGAAACGCCCCAAACCGCAACGTGGACACATCCAATTTTTTGAAAGAAAACAGAGGTGTTTTTTGCAAAGTGCCTACCTGTAGATTTTGGCCTGTAGCTCAGCCGGCACCTAGGGAAACCTACCAAACCTGTGCATTTCTGAACACTAGAGACCTAGGGAATCCAAGATGGGGTGACTTGTGTGGCTCAGACCAGGTTCTGTTACCCAGAATCCTTTGCAAACCTCAAAAATGTTTCTGGAATCTGAGAGGAGCCACAAATTTCCTTCCACCCAGCGTTCCCCCACGTCTCCCGATAAAAATGATACCTCACTTGTGTGGGTAGGCCTAGCGACCACAACAGGAAACGCCCCAAAGCGCAACATGGACATATCCAAATTTTTGAAAGAAAACAGAGGTGTTTTTTGCAAAGTGCCTACCTGTAGATTTTGGCCTGTAGCTCAGCCGCCACCTAGGGAAACCTAGATGGGGTGACTTGTGTGGCTCGGACCAGGTTCTGTTACCCAGAATCCTTTGCAAACCTCAAAATTTGGCTAAAAAAACACATGTTCCTCACATTTCTGTGGCAGAAAGTTCTGGAATCTGAGAGGAGCCACAAATTTCCTTCCACCCAGCGTTCCCCCACGTCTCCCGATAAAAATGATACCTCACTTGTGTGGGTAGGCCTAGCGCCCAGGACAGGAAACGCCCCAAAGCGCAACGTGGACACATCCAAATTTTTGAAAGAAAACAGAGATGTTTTTTGCAAAGTGCCTACTTGTAGATTTTGGCCTGTAGCTCAGCCGCCACCTAGGTAAACCTACCAAACCTGTACATTTCTCAAAACTAGAGACCTAGGGGAATCCAAGATGGGGTGACTTGTGTGGCTCGGACCAGGTTCTGTTACCCAGAATCCTTTGCAAACCTCAAAATTTGGCTAAAAAAACACATGTTCCTCACATTTCTGTGGCAGAAAGTTCTGGAATCTGAGAGGAGCCACAAATTTCCTCCCACCCAGCTTTCCCCCACGTCTCCCGATAAAAATGATACCTCACTTATGTGTGTAGGCCTAGCGCCCACGACAGGAAACGCCCCAAAGCGCAACGTGGACACATCCAAATTTTTTAAAGAAAACAGAGGTGTTTTTTGCAAAGTGCCTACCTGTAGATTTTGGCCTGTAGCTCAGCCGGCACCTAGGGAAACCTACCAAACCTGTGCATTTCTGAAAACAAGAGACCTAGGGGAATCCAATATGGGGTGACTTGTGTGGCTCGGACCAGGTTCTGTTACCCAGAATCCTTTGCAAACCTCAAAATTTGGCTAAAAAAACACATGTTCCTCACATTTCTGTGGCAGAAAGTTCTGGAATCTGAGAGGAGCCACAAATTTCCTTCCACCCAGCCTTCCTCCACGTGTCTCTATAAAAATGATACCTCACTTGTGTGGGTAGGCCTAGCGCTCGCGACAGGAAACGCCCCAAAGCGCAACGTGGACACATCCAATTTTTTGAAAGAAAACAGAGGTGTTTTTTGCAAAGTGCCTACCTGTAGATTTTGACCTGTAGCTTAGCCGCCACCTAGGGAAACCTACCAAGCCTGTGCATTTCTGAAAACTAGAGACCTTGGGGAATCCAAGATGGGGTGACTTGTGTGGCTCGGACCAAGTTTTGTTACCCAGAATCCTTTGCAAACCTCAAAAAATTTCTGGAATCTGAGAGGAGCCACAAATTTCCTTCCACACCGGGCGTTCCCCCACATCTCCCGATAAAAATGATACCTCACTTGTGTGGGTAGGCCTAGCGCCCGCGACAGGAAACGCCCCAAAGCGCAACGTGGACACATCCAAATTTTTGAAAGAAAACAGAGGTGTTTTTTTGCAAAGTGCCTACCTGTAGATTTTGGCCTGTAGCTCAGCCGGCACCTAGGGAAACCTACCAAACCTGTGCATTTTTGAAAACTAGAGACATAGGGGAATCCAAGATGGGGTGACTTGTGTGGCTCGGACCAGGTTCTGTTACCCAGAATCCTTTGCAAACCTCAAAATTTGGCTAAAAAAACACATGTACCTCACATTTCTGTGGCAGAAAGTTCTGGAATCTGAGAGGAGCCACAAATTTCCTTCCACCCAGCGTTCCCCCACGTCTCCCGATAAAAATGATACCTCACTTGTGTGGGTAGGCCTAGCGCCCGCGACAGGAAACGCCCCAAACCGCAACGTGGACACATCCAATTTTTTGAAAGAAAACAGAGGTGTTTTTTGCAAAGTGCCTACCTGTAGATTTTGGCCTGTAGCTCAGCCGGCACCTAGGGAAACCTACCAAACCTGTGCATTTCTGAACACTAGAGACCTAGGGAATCCAAGATGGGGTGACTTGTGTGGCTCGGACCAGGTTCTGTTACCCAGAATCCTTTGCAAACCTCAAAAATGTTTCTGGAATCTGAGAGGAGCCACAAATTTCCTTCCACCCAGCGTTCCCCCACGTCTCCCGATAAAAATGATACCTCACTTGTGTGGGTAGGCCTAGCGCCCACAACAGGAAACGCCCCAAAGCGCAACATGGACATATCCAAATTTTTTAAAGAAAACAGAGGTGTTTTTTGCAAAGTGCCTACCTGTAGATTTTGGCCTGTAGCTCAGCCGCCACCTAGGGAAACCTACCAAACTTGTGCATTTCTGAAAACTAGAGACCTAGGGGAATCCAAGATGGGGTGACTTGTGTGGCTCGGACCAGGTTCTGTTACCCAGAATCCTTTGCAAACCTCAAAATTTGGCTAAAAAAACAGATGTTCCTCACATTTCTGTGGCAGAAAGTTCTGAAATCTGTGAGGAGCCACAAATTTCCTTCGACCCAGCGTTCCCCCACGTCTCCCGATAAAAATGATACCTCACTTGTGTGGGTAGGCCTAGCGCCCACGACAGGAAACGCCCCAAAGCTCATCGTGGACACATCCAAGTTTTTGAAAGAAAGCAGAGGTGTTTTTTGCAAAGTGCCTACCTGTAGATGTTGGCCTGTAGCTCAGCCAGCACCTAGGGAAACCTACCAAACCTGTGCATTTCTGAAAACTAGAGACCTAGGGGAATCCAAGATGGGGTGACTTGTGTGGCTCGGACCAGGTTCTGTTACCCAGAATCCTTTGCAAACCTCAAAAGTTGGCTAAAAAAACACATGTTCCTCACATTTCTGTGGCAGAACGTTCTGGAATCTGAGCGGAGCCACAAATTTCCTTCCACCCAGCGTTCCCCTACGTCTCCCAATAAAAATGATACCTCACTTGTGTGGTTAGGCCTAGCGCCCGCAACAGGAAACGCCCCAAAGCGCAATGTGGACACATCCAAATTTTTTAAAGAAAACAGAGGTGTTTTTTGCAAAGTGCCTACCTGTAGATTTTGGCCTGTAGCTCAGCCGGCACCTAGGGAAACCTACCAAACCTGTGCATTTCTGAAAACTAGAGACCTAGGGGAATCCAAGATGGGGTAACTTGTGTGGCTCAGACCAGGTTCTGTTACCCAGAATCCTTTGCAAACCTCAAAATTTGGCTAAAAAAACACATGTTCCTCACATTTCTATGGCAGAAAGTTCTGGAATCTGAGAAGAGCCACAAATTTCCTTCCACCCAGCGTTCCCCCACGTCTCCCGATAAAAATGATACCTCACTTGTGTGGGTAGGCCTAGCGCCCGCGACAGGAAACGCCCCAAAGCACAACGTGTACACATCCACATTTTTGAAAGAAAACAGAGGTGTTTTTTGCAAAGTGCCTACCTGTAGATTTTGGCCTGTAGCTCAGCCGGCACCTAGGGAAACCTACCAAACCTGTGCATTTCTCAAAACTAGAGACCTAGGGGAATCCAAGATGGGGTGATTTGTGTGGCTCGGACCAGGTTCTGTTACCCAGAATCCTTTGCAAACCTCAAAATTTGGCTAAAAAACACATGTTCCTCACATTTCTGTGGCAGAAAGTTCTGAAATCTGTGAGGAGCCACAAATTTCCTTCCACCCAGCGTTCCCCCACGTCTCCCGATAAAAATGATACCTCACTTGTGTGGGTAGGCCTAGCGCCCACGACAGGAAACGCCCCAAAACGCAACGTGGACACATCCAAATTTTTGAAAGAAAACAGAGGTGTTTTTTGCAAAGTGCCTACCTGTAGAATTTGGCCTGTAGCTCAGCCGGCACCTAGGGAAACCTACCAAACCTGTGCATTTCTGAAAACTAGAGACCTAGGGGAATCCAAGATAGGGTGACTTGTGTGGCTCGGACCAGGTTCTGTTACCCAGAATCCTTTGCAAACCTCAAACTTTGGCTAAAAAAACACATGTTCCTCACATTTCTGTGGCAGAAAGTTCTGATATCTGAGAGGAGCCACAAATTTCCTTCCACCCAGCGTTCCCCCACGTCTCCCGATAAAAATGATACCTCACTTGTGTGGGTAGGCCTAGCACCCGCAACAGGAAATGCCCCAAAGCGCAACGTGGACACATCCAAATTTTTGAAAGAAAACAGAGGTGTTTTTTGCAAAGTGCCTACCTGTAGATTTTGGCCTGTAGCTCAGCCGGCACCTAGGGAAACCTACCAAACCTGTGCATTTCTCAAAACTAGAGACCTAGGGGAATCCAAGATGGGGTGACTTGTGTGGCTCGGACCAGGTTCTGTTACCCAGAATCCTTTGCAAACCTCAAAATTTGGCTAAAAAAACACATGTTCCTCACATTTCTGTGGCAAAAAGTTCTGGAATCTGAGAGGAGCCACAAATTTCCTCCCACCCAGCGTTCCCCCACGTCTCCCGATAAAAATGATACCTCACTTGTGTGGGTAGGCCTAGCGTCCACGACAGGAAACGCTCCAAAGCGCAACGTGGACACATCCAAATTTTTGAAAGAAAACAGAGATGTTTTTTGCAAAGTGCCTACCTGTAGATTTTGGCCTGTAGCTCAGCCGGCACCTAGGGAAACCTACCAAACCTGTGCATTTCTGAACACTAGAGACCTAGGGGAATCCAAGATGGGGTGACTTGTGTGGCTCGGACCAGGTTCTGTTACCCAGAATCCTTTGCAAACCTCAAAAAATTTTCTGGAATCTGAGAGGAGCCACAAATTTCCTTCCACCCAGCGTTCCCCCACGTCTCCCGATAAAAATGGTACCTCACTTGTGTGGGTAGGCCTAGCGCCCGCGACAGGAAACGCCCCAAAGCGCAACGTGGACACATTCAAATTTTTGAAAGAAAACAGAGGTGTTTTTTGCAAAGTGCCTACCTGTAGATTTTGGCCTGTAGCTCAGCCGCCACCTAGGTAAACCTACCAAACCTGTGCATTTCTGAAAACTAGAGACCTAGGGGAATCCAAGATGGGGTGACTTGTGTGGCTCGGACCAGGTTCTGTTACCCAGAATCCTTTGCAAACCTCAAAATTTGGCTAAAAAAACACATGTTCCTCAAATTTCTGTGGCAGAAAGTTCTGGAATCTGAGAGGAGCCACAAATTTCCTTTCACCCAGCGTTCCCCCACGTCTCCCGATAAAAATGATACCTCACTTGTGTGGGTAGGCCTAGCGCCCACGACAGGAAACGCCCCTAAGCGCAACTTGGACACATCCAAAATTTTGAAAGAAAACACAGATGTTTTTTGCAAAGTGCCTACTTGTAGATTTTGGCCTGTAGCTCAGCCGCCACCTAGGTAAACCTACCAAACCTGTGCATTTCTCAAAACTAGAGACCTAGGGGAATCCAAGATGGGGTGACTTGTGTGGCTCGGACCAGGTTCTGTTACCCAGAATCCTTTGCAAACCTCAAAATTTGGCTAAAAAAACACATGTTCCTCACATTTCTGTGGCAGAAAGTTCTGGAATCTGAGAGGAGCCACAAATTTCCTCCCACCCAGCGTTCCCCCACGTCTCCCGATAAAAATGATACCTCACTTGTGTGGGTAGGCCTAGCGCCCACGACAGGAAACGCCCCTAAGCGCAACGTGGACACATCCAAATTTTTGAAAGAAAACAGAGATGTTTTTTGCAAAGTGCCTACTTGTAGATTTTGGCCTGTAGCTCAGCCGCCACCTAGGTAAACCTACCAAACCTGTACATTTCTCAAAACTAGAGACCTAGGGGAATCCAAGATGGGGTGACTTGTGTGGCTCGGACCAGGTTCTGTTACCCAGAATCCTTTGCAAACCTCAAAATTTGGCTAAAAAAACACATGTTCCTCACATTTCTGTGGCAGAAAGTTCTGGAATCTGAGAGGAGCCACAAATTTCCTTCCACCCAGCGTTCCCCCACGTCACCCGATAAAAATGATACCTCACTTGTGTGGGTAGGCCTAGCGCCCACGACAGGAAACGCCCCTAAGCGCAACGTGGACACATCCAAATTTTTGAAAGAAAACAGAGGTGTTTTTTGCAAAGTGCCTACCTGTAGATTTTGGCCTGTAGCTCAGCCGGCACCTAGGGAAACCTACCAAACCTGTGCATTTCTCAAAACTAGAGACCTAGGGGAATCCAAGATGGGGTGACTTGTGTGGTTCGGACCAGGTTCTGTTACCCAGAATCCTTTGCAAACCTCAAAATTTGGCTAAAAAAACACATGTTCCTCACATTTCTGTGGCAGAAAGTTCTGGAATCTGAGAGGAGCCACAAATTTCCTCCCACCCAGCGTTCCCCCACGTCTCCCGATAAAAATGATACCTCACTTGTGTGGGTAGGGCTAGCGCCCACGACAGGAAACGCCCCAAAGCGCAACGTGGACACATCCAAATTTTTTAAAGAAAACAGAGGTGTTTTTTGCAAAGTGCCTACCTGTAGATTTTGGCCTGTAGCTCAGCCGGCACCTAGGGAAACCTCCCAAACCTATGCATTTCTGAACACTAGAGACATAGGGGAATCCAAGATGGGGTGACTTGTGTGGCTCGGACCAGGTTCTGTTACCCAGAATCCTTTGCAAACGTCAAAAATGTTTCTGGAATCTGAGAGGAGCCACAAATTTCCTTCCACCCAGCGTTCCCCCACGTCTCCCGATAAAAATGATACCTCACTTGTGTGGGTAGGCCTAGCGCCCGCGGCAGGAAACGCCCCAAAGCGCAACGTGGACACATCCAATTTTTTGAAAGAAAACAGAGGTGTTTTTTGCAAAGTGCCTACCTGTAGATTTTGGCCTGTAGCTTAGCCGCCACCTAGGGAAACCTACCAAACCTGTGCATTTCTGAAAACTAGAGACCTAGGGGAATCCAAGATGGGGTGACTTGTGTGGCTCGGACCAGGTTCTGTTACCCAGAATCCTTTGCAAACCTCAAAATTTGGCTAAAAAAACACATGTTCCTCACATTTCTGTGGCAGAAAGTTCTGGAATCTGAGAGGAGCCACAAATTTCCTTCCACCCAGCGTTCCCCCACGTCTCCCGATAAAAATGATACCTCACTTGTGTGGGTAGGCCTAGCGCCCACGACAGGAAACGCCCCAAAGCGCAACGTGGACACATCCAAATTTTTGAAAGAAAACAGAGATGTTTTTTGCAAAGTGCCTACTTGTAGATTTTGGCCTGTAGCTCAGCCGCCACCTAGGTAAACCTACCAAACCTGTACATTTCTCAAAACTAGAGACCTAGGGGAATCCAAGATGGGGTGACTTGTGTGGCTCGGACCAGGTTCTGTTACCCAGAATCCTTTGCAAACCTCAAAATTTGGCTAAAAAAACACATGTTCCTCACATTTCTGTGGCAGAAAGTTCTGGAATCTGAGAGGAGCCACAAATTTCCTCCCACCCAGCTTTCCCCCACGTCTCCCGATAAAAATGATACCTCACTTATGTGTGTAGGCCTAGCGCCCACGAAAGGAAACGCCCCAAAGCGCAACGTGGACACATCCAAATTTTTTAAAGAAAACAGAGGTGTTTTTTGCCAAGTGCCTACCTGTAGATTTTGGCCTGTAGCTCAGCCGGCACCTAGGGAAACCTACCAAACCTGTGCATTTCTGAAAACAAGAGACCTAGGGGAATCCAATATGGGGTGACTTGTGTGGCTCGGACCAGGTTCTGTTACCCAGAATCCTTTGCAAACCTCAAAATTTGGCTAAAAAAACACATGTTCCTCACATTTCTGTGGCAGAAAGTTCTGGAATCTGAGAGGAGCCACAAATTTCCTTCCACCCAGCCTTCCTCCACGTGTCTCTATAAAAATGATACCTCACTTGTGTGGGTAGGCCTAGCGCTCGCGACAGGAAACGCCCCAAAGCGCAACGTGGACACATCCAATTTTTTGAAAGAAAACAGAGGTGTTTTTTGCAAAGTGCCTACCTGTAGATTTTGACCTGTAGCTTAGCCGCCACCTAGGGAAACCTACCAAGCCTGTGCATTTCTGAAAACTAGAGACCTTGGGGAATCCAAGATGGGGTGACTTGTGTGGCTCGGACCAAGTTTTGTTACCCAGAATCCTTTGCAAACCTCAAAAATTTTCTGGAATCTGAGAGGAGCCACAAATTTCCTTCCACACCGGGCGTTCCCCCACGTCTCCCGATAAAAATGATACCTCACTTGTGTGGGTAGGCCTAGCGCCCGCGACAGGAAACGCCCCAAAGCGCAACGTGGACACATCCAAATTTTTGAAAGAAAACAGAGGTGTTTTTTTGCAAAGTGCCTACCTGTAGATTTTGGCCTGTAGCTCAGCCGGCACCTAGGGAAACCTACCAAACCTGTGCATTTTTGAAAACTAGAGACATAGGGGAATCCAAGATGGGGTGACTTGTGTGGCTCGGACCAGGTTCTGTTACCCAGAATCCTTTGCAAACCTCAAAATTTGGCTAAAAAAACACATGTTCCTCACATTTCTGTGGCAGAAAGTTCTGGAATCTGAGAGGAGCCACAAATTTCCTTCCACCCAGCGTTCCCCCACGTCTCCCGATAAAAATGATACCTCACTTGTGTGGGTAGGCCTAGCGCCCGCGACAGGAAACGCCCCAAACCGCAACGTGGACACATCCAATTTTTTGAAAGAAAACAGAGGTGTTTTTTGCAAAGTGCCTACCTGTAGATTTTGGCCTGTAGCTCAGCCGGCACCTAGGGAAACCTACCAAACCTGTGCATTTCTGAACACTAGAGACCTAGGGAATCCAAGATGGGGTGACTTGTGTGGCTCAGACCAGGTTCTGTTACCCAGAATCCTTTGCAAACCTCAAAAATGTTTCTGGAATCTGAGAGGAGCCACAAATTTCCTTCCACCCAGCGTTCCCCCACGTCTCCCGATAAAAATGATACCTCACTTGTGTGGGTAGGCCTAGCGACCACAACAGGAAACGCCCCAAAGCGCAACATGGACATATCCAAATTTTTGAAAGAAAACAGAGGTGTTTTTTGCAAAGTGCCTACCTGTAGATTTTGGCCTGTAGCTCAGCCGCCACCTAGGGAAACCTAGATGGGGTGACTTGTGTGGCTCGGACCAGGTTCTGTTACCCAGAATCCTTTGCAAACCTCAAAATTTGGCTAAAAAAACACATGTTCCTCACATTTCTGTGGCAGAAAGTTCTGGAATCTGAGAGGAGCCACAAATTTCCTTCCACCCAGCGTTCCCCCACGTCTCCCGATAAAAATGATACCTCACTTGTGTGGGTAGGCCTAGCGCCCAGGACAGGAAACGCCCCAAAGCGCAACGTGGACACATCCAAATTTTTGAAAGAAAACAGAGATGTTTTTTGCAAAGTGCCTACTTGTAGATTTTGGCCTGTAGCTCAGCCGCCACCTAGGTAAACCTACCAAACCTGTACATTTCTCAAAACTAGAGACCTAGGGGAATCCAAGATGGGGTGACTTGTGTGGCTCGGACCAGGTTCTGTTACCCAGAATCCTTTGCAAACCTCAAAATTTGGCTAAAAAAACACATGTTCCTCACATTTCTGTGGCAGAAAGTTCTGGAATCTGAGAGGAGCCACAAATTTCCTCCCACCCAGCTTTCCCCCACGTCTCCCGATAAAAATGATACCTCACTTATGTGTGTAGGCCTAGCGCCCACGACAGGAAACGCCCCAAAGCGCAACGTGGACACATCCAAATTTTTTAAAGAAAACAGAGGTGTTTTTTGCAAAGTGCCTACCTGTAGATTTTGGCCTGTAGCTCAGCCGGCACCTAGGGAAACCTACCAAACCTGTGCATTTCTGAAAACAAGAGACCTAGGGGAATCCAATATGGGGTGACTTGTGTGGCTCGGACCAGGTTCTGTTACCCAGAATCCTTTGCAAACCTCAAAATTTGGCTAAAAAAACACATGTTCCTCACATTTCTGTGGCAGAAAGTTCTGGAATCTGAGAGGAGCCACAAATTTCCTTCCACCCAGCCTTCCTCCACGTGTCTCTATAAAAATGATACCTCACTTGTGTGGGTAGGCCTAGCGCTCGCGACAGGAAACGCCCCAAAGCGCAACGTGGACACATCCAATTTTTTGAAAGAAAACAGAGGTGTTTTTTGCAAAGTGCCTACCTGTAGATTTTGACCTGTAGCTTAGCCGCCACCTAGGGAAACCTACCAAGCCTGTGCATTTCTGAAAACTAGAGACCTTGGGGAATCCAAGATGGGGTGACTTGTGTGGCTCGGACCAAGTTTTGTTACCCAGAATCCTTTGCAAACCTCAAAAAATTTCTGGAATCTGAGAGGAGCCACAAATTTCCTTCCACACCGGGCGTTCCCCCACATCTCCCGATAAAAATGATACCTCACTTGTGTGGGTAGGCCTAGCGCCCGCGACAGGAAACGCCCCAAAGCGCAACGTGGACACATCCAAATTTTTGAAAGAAAACAGAGGTGTTTTTTTGCAAAGTGCCTACCTGTAGATTTTGGCCTGTAGCTCAGCCGGCACCTAGGGAAACCTACCAAACCTGTGCATTTTTGAAAAACTAGAGACATAGGGGAATCCAAGATGGGGTGACTTGTGTGGCTCGGACCAGGTTCTGTTACCCAGAATCCTTTGCAAACCTCAAAATTTGGCTAAAAAAACACATGTACCTCACATTTCTGTGGCAGAAAGTTCTGGAATCTGAGAGGAGCCACAAATTTCCTTCCACCCAGCGTTCCCCCACGTCTCCCGATAAAAATGATACCTCACTTGTGTGGGTAGGCCTAGCGCCCGCGACAGGAAACGCCCCAAACCGCAACGTGGACACATCCAATTTTTTGAAAGAAAACAGAGGTGTTTTTTGCAAAGTGCCTACCTGTAGATTTTGGCCTGTAGCTCAGCCGGCACCTAGGGAAACCTACCAAACCTGTGCATTTCTGAACACTAGAGACCTAGGGAATCCAAGATGGGGTGACTTGTGTGGCTCGGACCAGGTTCTGTTACCCAGAATCCTTTGCAAACCTCAAAAATGTTTCTGGAATCTGAGAGGAGCCACAAATTTCCTTCCACCCAGCGTTCCCCCACGTCTCCCGATAAAAATGATACCTCACTTGTGTGGGTAGGCCTAGCGCCCACAACAGGAAACGCCCCAAAGCGCAACATGGACATATCCAAATTTTTTAAAGAAAACAGAGGTGTTTTTTGCAAAGTGCCTACCTGTAGATTTTGGCCTGTAGCTCAGCCGCCACCTAGGGAAACCTACCAAACTTGTGCATTTCTGAAAACTAGAGACCTAGGGGAATCCAAGATGGGGTGACTTGTGTGGCTCGGACCAGGTTCTGTTACCCAGAATCCTTTGCAAACCTCAAAATTTGGCTAAAAAAACAGATGTTCCTCACATTTCTGTGGCAGAAAGTTCTGAAATCTGTGAGGAGCCACAAATTTCCTTCGACCCAGCGTTCCCCCACGTCTCCCGATAAAAATGATACCTCACTTGTGTGGGTAGGCCTAGCGCCCACGACAGGAAACGCCCCAAAGCTCATCGTGGACACATCCAAGTTTTTGAAAGAAAGCAGAGGTGTTTTTTGCAAAGTGCCTACCTGTAGATGTTGGCCTGTAGCTCAGCCAGCACCTAGGGAAACCTACCAAACCTGTGCATTTCTGAAAACTAGAGACCTAGGGGAATCCAAGATGGGGTGACTTGTGTGGCTCGGACCAGGTTCTGTTACCCAGAATCCTTTGCAAACCTCAAAAGTTGGCTAAAAAAAACACATGTTCCTCACATTTCTGTGGCAGAACGTTCTGGAATCTGAGCGGAGCCACAAATTTCCTTCCACCCAGCGTTCCCCTACGTCTCCCAATAAAAATGATACCTCACTTGTGTGGTTAGGCCTAGCGCCCGCAACAGGAAACGCCCCAAAGCGCAATGTGGACACATCCAAATTTTTTAAAGAAAACAGAGGTGTTTTTTGCAAAGTGCCTACCTGTAGATTTTGGCCTGTAGCTCAGCCGGCACCTAGGGAAACCTACCAAACCTGTGCATTTCTGAAAACTAGAGACCTAGGGGAATCCAAGATGGGGTAACTTGTGTGGCTCAGACCAGGTTCTGTTACCCAGAATCCTTTGCAAACCTCAAAATTTGGCTAAAAAAACACATGTTCCTCACATTTCTATGGCAGAAAGTTCTGGAATCTGAGAAGAGCCACAAATTTCCTTCCACCCAGCGTTCCCCCACGTCTCCCGATAAAAATGATACCTCACTTGTGTGGGTAGGCCTAGCGCCCGCGACAGGAAACGCCCCAAAGCACAACGTGTACACATCCACATTTTTGAAAGAAAACAGAGGTGTTTTTTGCAAAGTGCCTACCTGTAGATTTTGGCCTGTAGCTCAGCCGGCACCTAGGGAAACCTACCAAACCTGTGCATTTCTCAAAACTAGAGACCTAGGGGAATCCAAGATGGGGTGATTTGTGTGGCTCGGACCAGGTTCTGTTACCCAGAATCCTTTGCAAACCTCAAAATTTGGCTAAAAAACACATGTTCCTCACATTTCTGTGGCAGAAAGTTCTGAAATCTGTGAGGAGCCACAAATTTCCTTCCACCCAGCGTTCCCCCACGTCTCCCGATAAAAATGATACCTCACTTGTGTGGGTAGGCCTAGCGC